>NC_133436.1:14313601-14486101 GCF_011762505.2 Arvicanthis niloticus | reverse complement strand
TACTTGCCAGACAAACAATTCTCAATAGAAGTTCAAGTTCAGCAGATTATTTCCCTGCAGTGTGTTTTCCTGGATGATTTCCAAGAGTTAAAGTTCAACAAATTCTCATGCTGTCTATAGAGACAGTCACTCTTTCATGGCAAGACATCATTCTATGAAAAGTACTTTTGGTCAGTCATACCCTTTTCTTTAGCTATGAGGACATGCAAGGATATTCACCATTACTAGTGACTTTTCTTGATTTGAATGACCAAAAATTTGAAGCAAATGAACCAAGAGTAAAAATTAGAATGGGAGAATGCTTTTTTCTTCTTGTTTCTTCTTTTTTTCTTTTCTTTTTCTTCCTTTCTTTTTTTTTTACACGTGTAAGTTCAATGCTATGTTTACATGATGAAATTCATTGTGTGCATCATCTATCACACTTAGCATGAAACCCGAAAGGAATTTCAATGAAGTAGATGCTTTTGTTTACTGGGGCAACCAGCATTAATGACATGAAGTCGGTTTTTCTCAGGGTTCTCATTTGGTAGAATGGCCCTCTTCAGTGTGAACCTAGAGCTCTAAATAACATACCAGAAATTTCAAAAACAAGCCTCATGTTTCTACTGGGTGATAATTTTAAACTGTAATTTTAAAAGATAGTTAATAGAAGATCTTTTATATGGTTGTTATTATGCTTTCCTCGGAACTTGTTTATATCAGTGTATGACTGTCTCCTTCCTGCTCCATGCATAGAACACTGGTGTCGCTTATATAATTAACTGTGCTTTACCATGGCAAAAGCATTGTGAATCCATCACTTAAGATAGTCAAGACTCCTCAGGACCAACACCATGTTCTTTCATCCCACCCAGATGTATTCTTACTTCCTGTCTTCCTACACCCTTGGCAAACATTTTAAATCCAGCCTAACACTTGCCTTTCTAGAGAGATTCAATTCATTTGCACACAGTCCTAAAAGTACTTCTTTTAAGGCAGGCACAACAACTCACATCTGTCATCCTAGTTCAAAGTTGGCTAATACAGGAGGCTTACCATGAACTCGGGGCCAGCCTGGGTTAAAGACTGAGACCATATCTCAAGAAAAAGAGACACACTAATTATTGTTGAGCGGTTGTCTTTATTTAAAGGGAGTCTTTCCTACACACCATTTCACTGACAAATATTCACTTCCCTGTTTCCTCAAAGGTGTCTCATTCATAGTCAGCCACGTATGCACACACATGTCTGCACTCTCCTGATAGGAGCTGGATTCTTTCCAGGCCATTACTTTTCAGCTTTTGTACAAGTCCAGCTTCTCCTGGGCTTACTTCCCCTAGATCTGCCACGTCAGAGGCAATTACAACTTTCAGTGTTTAATGCCACACTTTCCCAGTGGGCTGTGCTATGTTTCCTTTTGCAAGCGTTGCGAAGATGATTGGTATACACCCCCTTTAGCACTTGATCTGACAGATGGGTTTTCCAAATTTTCAATTCAGCTATGTACTGTATGCACTCCAGTGTTCATTCAAATACCCCCGATCAGCACTGGCATAAACATCTCTTCCTCTGACCTGCAGATTTCTTTTGTCAAATTCCTTTCCGCATCTCTTGTCCAAGTTTTTCTTTGGGTCATTGCTATCTTATTGATTAATAAATGTGCTTCATATATCCTTGCTACAAACCTGTTTTAAGTCTCTCATGCTGTAAAACTGTGTCTCCCTTAGGCAGCTTCTTATGTCGCTTTATTTTTCTTTGTTCTTAATTTAATTTTAGTCACATTAAATGAAAAAAAAAATCACACCCAGAACTTTTTATCATGTATTATTCTTAAACTTTATTATCTAAAAGATATTCACCTATCTTATTTAAGTTTGGCATGACCTTGTGCCTGGTAAGCACAGCAATATGAATTGTGCATATGTTTAGGCTCTAAAGAAAATTTCATGATTTTATTTTTTAAATTTAAGTATTTCTCCATTCTATTTATTGAATAGTCTCTGCTCTCTCTCTCATATCTGACATGGACGTCTAAATTATATTGTAAAATTCCACTATGTTCTTTCTATTCTCAGCTCTACTAAATTTATCTCTATGAATACCCCATACCAACAGCACATATTCTAAGTACATCTACAAATAGGGTATCCTTGTTGAGTCTGATGTCTTGTCAACAAATGCCTTCTTTGTGCCTTTCTTCTTCAGACGTACACTGGGTGAGCGAAGAAGAGATAAGTATCTGTGTATTATCCTGGTTCATATTTTCATCTGATTTTCATATAATAACCAACCCTAGCGAGTGGCTCTTCTCAGTACTGGTTGTAACCTCCTTGGGAGCATCAGCCATATTTCACTTACCTGTGTTGTCATATTCAGAGTGTCAGGTAGTGTCATATTCAGAGTGAGATCTGAGACGCGTTAGCTTGCCAGTAGGCAACAGACATGGCAGAATTGAGGTATCTTTAGTGACTCTGAAGGGCTGTTGGTCCTCAAGCCCTCCAAGTAGCTACTGTTCATGTTCATATCAGAGTGGATTATTAGGCTTCCCCAGTGCAAAGTGCTAAACAGTCATCCAAAAAGCTTGCTTCTGGGTCCATGAAACAGATTAGAAAAGACTTGTCCACAGTCCTTGTTATGTGTCTGTGGGGTCACTATTGTTGACCCACGCCCCCACCCCCACCCCCAACCTGGCAAATGCTCACATTCTGTAAATGTCACACAACTGCTACTCAACCAAACAGGGAATCTAAGAAGAATAATTTAAAATGTTTATAGTTTTCTTATATAAAATCAAAGCCAAGGGGATCTACAGCAAGTTATTAAGTGGGTCTAGAATATAGAGACCTCACTCTGGGATGCTAGCTTTAGGAAGAAAGCTAAGGCATTTGGCCACATTCCCTGGATGCATATCAGAGCCAGAAGCCTAGGCTTTGCTGAGATGCTCAGGGCAGTGATCCCCCACAGAGTGACCTCCACCCTGGGATAATTAGGGAATCCCCCGATGTGCTGATCTTCCTAAGGACAATGCTTTGTTAACAGTCTTGCTTTGAAAAGGCTCTGCAAGAATACCCAGCACCTTCATTCCCTTGCACCATGCTCTCTACCTCCAAGGGATGCTAAAGCACAGCAGGCAGGCATGCACAAAACGGAAATCACACTTCAGTTTAGGTGCATGAGAATCTTAAAGGGCTTAATACCTAATGAAAAGGTCAGATCAGCAGTTCTCCTTACAACCCAGTTTCCCTCTCTGCCAACTGAAGCTATGAAAATGTCTGTAACCTTTGATCCGTAACTCTAATTATACATGAATGAGTAGGGCACATACACAGAGGAATGTTCTATCAAAAGTACAGAATAATTTAATGCAGGATTTAAATGCCCATGAAACATTCTCATAGACAATTGGTCAAATACAATGGCCGAGTTATATGTGACACTTAGAAAGACAAGTGTACTCTTCCAGCATTCATGTGAAGGCTTCTTCAGTCTGCAGGTAAATGTAGGAGGATTTGGACCCAGAAATCCAGAGGAGTGCACTTTCAATATAATAGTCTCTTCTGCTAGCGCTGGTCTCACTTATTTAGCTGATTTATACGGCTATGTGGCTGTTCACATGTGATCTGTTGGGCTCATCCCACATTCTAGCATAGACAAGCATTTGGGGGTTGTAGCTGATTGAGGAGGCATTAGCTTCCCAGGTAGCTAAGGAGGAAGAATGTATTGGGAGTAAAATTGCAAAGAAGGAAAGCTAACCAAAGGTGTGCTACTGGAACTTTCTACTGAGGGCAACTGGAGCTAGGTCCCATGCGGACTTTACTGGCATGCTTCTGAGACACTCCTCCCTCCCCATACAAATCTCAGAAGTGTACTTTCTAAAACTTCAGAAACAAGCACCAACTCCCAGACTCCTATATTCACTACATAAAAATCCTATTTTTTGTTTTTTTTTGTTTGTTTGTTTATTTGTGACCTGAATTCTCCCATACTTCATACTGACATATCACCTGTGCAGCTGTTTTCAAGCCTGTGCAGCAACAGTGTTGTCTCAGTATGCATGGAGATATCTTCCATCACGAAAAGCAGAAACCAAAGGTGAGCTGAGGTGATGAAAACCTGTCCCTACGTATCTGCTGCCCGATCTGTACAACCAGAATGATTTGCACAGAATTCTCACCAGCTTGTATTCTCCAACAAATTCTTACCACTGACTATGTTCAGAAAAAAAGTAAATTAAAAACTCAATAGTCTCTGAGGCAATGGTTACAAAGATATAAGTTGAGAGAGCCCAAGCCCTCAGGGATCTAGAAGGAACATAACACTGATTGTTCTAGATGCAGTCTTTCTTGTCCTGACAGAAACAGAACCCAAGGTTAGGTCTCTACGGCTGCTGTCAACCTCCGGACTCTGCTTCTTTTATTGGCTGTCCCATTTTCATTTTTCTAGAATGAACTCTGGAGCCCCCACAACAGGAGAGTCCTTCATCTAGACTTTACACTAACAGAAGGACAGAAGTCTTCAGGGGAGATTTAGACTCCCTCTTTTTGGAGGAAATTGGAATGGGCTGGATGCCTAGGTGATGGCTCCTGCCTGTTCTTCAGAGTTCACTTACAGAGCATGGATTTTACCACTACAAAGGATGACCTTCATCTGAAGTGTGGCAGATCCCAAGAATTTTGATATTCTCTGCCTTATCTGTGTGAGCAGTTGTCAACTTATGAGGATGGGGCCTAAACCAGCATATTTATCTACCAGATAGATAGCATTCACAGAGTGTTGTTATCTCAGATAATCCTAGACTCTGAGCGGGAGGATCACTTGAGCATGAGTTACAAGTCAGTCTGCTCAATGCACGCAGGCCTCACTGTGCCACCCTCTGCCTCCAAGAAGTTACATCTACTGACATTTATTTTCTCAAACAAGTACACAGTTTTATCAGAAAGCTCATAATAAAAGAAAGGGAAGCTCTGTCAATCTCAGACTTCATATGTCTCTTGAAGTGTTTCCCAATTATAGCAAGTATTTATTTATAAATACTTTATGTCTGTAAGCTACTTACTCGTCTACTCTGATATGGAAAAGACATATTCTAATATTGAAAAACTCCATATTTTATACATGTCTTAGTTTCAACAATGTAGTGAAAATATATTTTACTGCTCACTGTTACTGGTACTGCTGTTTGCACTGTGTTGGTTCTATGGGATGTAACAATGTCTCTCTAAACGCTCTGTTCTTGTCCCAAGCGATTGTTGATAGAGGATGCCAGCAAGAACAGGGCAAGTACCACACTGCTTTCAAACTTAGTATCCAGCAGGCAGCTATATAAATACACAGAGAGAAACCAACAGTTCCTTCAAATAGAAAACAAACACTGTTATGGTTTATTTCTGTCAATTTGACACTAAGCTGGAGTCATCTAGGAACAGGAGGCCTCGACTGAAAAATTTCCTCCACCAGATCAGCCTATGGGCATGTTTGAAGGACATTTTCTTGATTAATGGTTGTCGTGGAAGTGCCCACCTCACTGTAGGTGATGCCAACCCTGGGTAGGATCCAGGAGATCCTGGGTTATACAACAAAGCAGGCTGAGCAAGAAAGCAAGCCAATAAGCAACACTCCTTCACACACCCCTGCTTCAGCTCCTGCCTCCAGGTTCCTGCTGTAAGTTCTTGCCCTGACTGCCCTCCAGTGATGGACTATGACCAGAGAGTTTGAAGATAAAATTAACTCTTTCCTCCTCTAAGTGGTTTTGATCAGAGTTTTATCACTGCAATAGAAAGTAAAGGATGAAAAACACTTAAAGTGAAGTGGTTGGTGATTTGTAATTTATAATCCAGGCGATCCTTCCAGAAATCTTAGAGATGCATCGTTCACAATATCAGGGTAATGATAACTTCATCCCTCTTACATAATGTGACTTCTGTTATAGTGCTTTTTTTCACAGGAACAAGAAGGTTAATGTACTCTTCACTTTTTAGAGGAAGAGATAGGCCAACGTTTCCAGGTAATTAATAATGACTAAGGAAGAAGTTTCTCTCCTGTTGGTTGTACCCCTTAGGCACACAATTTGGTTGCTCCAGATGGACACTATTGAGTAGGTATTAGGGTCAGGAAAGATTCTTACCAGTTTCTGCCCAGACAGGACCTCCAGTAGAGCAAGCAGCTTGATGCCATCTTTCATGTCTTCAAAAAGGTCATCCACCACCATGGGAGGCTTCCGCTGCAAGACAAAATGCCACTCACTGGGGGGAAATTTGTATACCTCATCCTCATTCCATCTGTCCATCCATCCATTCATTTCTTATTTGTGTTATGAGTTGAACCAATGCCATGTTTATGTTAGATATATGCTTTACTTCTAAGCTACATCCCAGACCACTTGATTACTTTTATGCAATTATCAATGATGAAAGTTTCCAGAAGAAAATTAAGCCGGTATAAATAAAGGTGGACATCTAAAAAACCTTATTATATCCTATTACTGAACGCAGAGAGTAGAGCTGGTGCCTACCTACAGCTTTCACTACTACTTACTAGTGTTCAAGGTACTGGAAAGTAATCTACAAACTAGCAGAAGAGATAAACACTAACCCAGCTAAAAATCCTGAGATCTATGATGGTGGTCTGCCTGCCAGGTATACTGGTACAGTAGTGGCAGAATTGTTATGGGAGTAACCAACTGCTACCTGACGAGAATTAAGGCTTACTCTATGAGATAAAATGCATGCCTGACAGTGACCAGGTATCCAAGAGCCTGAAACAAGATAGACCATAGACCTATAGTAGGTAACATGCTACTGTTCTGTCAAAAGAACATAGAAATAAAATGTATCCTAATGACATTCTGCTACACTCATACATCGGGGTCTTGTTCTGCCATCATCAGAGAAACTTCTTCCTGCAGTAGACGGGATAAATACAGAGACCCACCACTGGACAGTGTGCAGAGCTTAAGAGATCTTGGAACACTCATCCATAAATGGGATGTTTCTGTCACATACCTCCCCTAAGGACTTAGGGAACTCTGCAGCAGAGGAGGCAGAAAGATCTTAAGAGTCAATGGGGATGGAAGATACCAAGAAAACAAAGCCTTTGAGACACAACAGGACTGGTGCATGTATGTGCTCATAGAGTCTTTGGCAGCATACAAGGACAGCTCAGGGAGAGATGGGGTCACAGTGCTGAGAGAGGAAGATGACATAAGCCCCCATCCCTAACCCAGAAATACCTGCAACTGATAACTACTCCCATGGGGAAAATTAGTTTTTTCCAGTGGAGTCTCACTGGGGGTGGTTAACACAAACAACCTTAATGGTGTTTGGAGAGTTTTTGAGTCTCTCACGTTGCTTTATCTGGGCTTTTCCCCCTTATAGATCTTCTGCTTCTCTACTGTTGCTTGTAATTTTATTTTTATGTGCTTTCTATGTGTGCAGATTTGTGTGTCTCAATGTCTGTGTTTCCTGTGTTTTTTCTGTAGATTTTTTCTTCCTGTTTATTTTGTCCTATTATGGTTTGTTTATTTTGTTTGTTTTTTGTTGTTGTTTCTTTTCTCTTTTCTTCTCTTCAATTATTATTATTGTTATTATTTATATGTCTGTTTATATTCTAATGAAAGAGAAAGAAAGAGAAGGTGTAAATTTGAGTGGGTAAGGAAGTGTGGAGAATCTGGAAGGAGTTGGCAAAGGGGAAACTATAATCAGAATATTTCGTATGAAAAGAAATCTATTTTCCACAAGGTAAAAAAATCAGAACGTCATTGTATTTAATGTTCAGGTTCTGATTTGTATACCAGCTCCTTTCTAGAAAAAGAGTTTGTAACAAAGGTTGAGATGGTGTCAGATAAGAGAGGAAAGTAAAAACTAACAGAGATTAAAGCAGCTGCTGACAAAACACCCGGGCTTTCTCCAGACAGACGGGAGCAATGTACTTTACCATGAACAAGGCATCTTATGTGACCCAAGGAGTTTCAGAGTTTGAGAACGTTTCCCTGAGGCTATAGGAACACACAGGATGCTCCAGGAGTAGGCAGGCTGTGCTGTGATTGACACCACACCTCCTCTCAGAGGAGCCCGAATCAGGAACTATAAGCCCAACAGTGCACACAGACAGCTGAACCCTCACTCATCCTGCGTGCAAAGAAAGGAAAGGCTAGTTCAAGTCCCCAGTGTCTTTAATGTTATCATGAACATTCATGAGTTTATTGCAATGCTAAGTGGGCTGGAGTTCATCAGAGACCTGGGCAGACATCAGCAGTAGATGAAGAAACATCGATCCATGGAGAGTGAGGGACGTGCTCCATCAGTCCCTCTCCATGAGTCTCCCAGATAAAACTCTGCCCCTTTGTCACAGTGCAAGCTCCATGGTTTTCTAATTCCTACTGAACTTTGTTAAAGGCCCAATGTTACCCCCTTTCAACTGCTTTTCTTTTAAAATTGTGTTCAATATAGAGGTACCGAGACTCGTAGTGGTCTTCTGAGGTCCACTTTCTTCTCCGCCGGCCGACAGGGAGCATTTATGTTTCTCTCACTGACTGCATGAATTGTGGAGGCTGAAAGCTATAGTTCTAATTTTAAATATATTTCTCTTTCTTTACGAAGTGAACAGCTGAACACATTTTGTCCTTCCGCTGTGAAATGCATGTTCAAAAATAACAGCGTTTGCATTTCCAGTCACTCCTGGTAGGATCCCACCATTCATGCTGCTTCTTAATTATATAGCAAAAAATTAATATTGGCTTTACATCCTAAGCACATAAATAAAATTATTTAGAATAGAAAAGCCATTATAATAAAAACCAACATGATATAAAGCAAATTATAGCATTAACCATTTATCATCATTATAAATGGAACACAGGCATCATTCAAAGGACCAACTTGGATCTTACTAACTTAAATGAAAAACAAACTTGAGTGAGAAGACACAAATTTTTACCTGAATACATTAGGAAAACTGGAAATTCCCACAAACCAGTAAACATCACAAGAACTTCTACAACACAAACATCATGAGTTTTGTAGGCCCATGAATGGAACTAGAAAATATCATCCTGAGTGAGGTATCTCAGACCCCAAAAATACATGCATGGTATGTAATCACTAATAAGTGGATATTAGCCTAAAAAGTACAGAATACCCAGGATACAATCCACAGAACTCAAGAAAGTTAACAAGCAGAAGGACACAAGTGAGGACACCTCAATTCCACTTGGGAGAGAGAAGAAAGCAATGACATGGTGGGGGCGGGGAAACAGAGGGAGGGAGGGATCCGGTTGGGAGAGGAGACAGGGAGGGGAAAAGGGGAATATGATCAGGTATGGAGGGGGGAATAGGACCAAAGCCTTGAGGGCCAGGAGAAAGAATGGAAACAGGCAACCCCTCAGGAGGTAGGAGATGGGGGGACTCTCTAGAATGTACCAGAGACCTGGGAGATGAGAGATGCTCAGGACTCAGAGAGAGGGATCTTAGATGAAATGCACAACAATGGAGAAAGAGAACTTGTTGAGTCTACCTCCAGTAGAAAAATGGGGCATCAAGTGTAGGGATGGAGTTGCCATCCCACAGTCAAAAACTCTGACCCATAATTGATCCTGTCTGAACTGCAGAGACAAAGATGGAGACTAGCCTGAGGGAAAGGAGATCCAGTGACAGGCCCAAATTGGGATCCAGCTCAAGGGGAGGCTCCAAGGCCTGACACTTACTGATGCTATGGTGTGCTTACAGACAGAAACCTAGCATGGCTGCCCTCCAAGAGGCCCAACAGCAGCTGAATAAGTCAGATGCAGATACTTAAACTCAACCAATGGACAGAAGCCAATGTGACCCTTGTGATTGAATTAGAGAAAAGCTGGAAGAAGCTGAGGAGGATGGCGGCCCCGTGGGAAGACCAGCAGTCTCAACTAACCTGGATCCCGAGATCTCTCAGACACTGAGCCACCAACCAGGCAGCATACACCAGCTGATATGAACCCCCTGACACATATACAACAGAAAACTACCTGGTCTGGCCTCAGTGAGAGAAAATGCACCCTTGAGAGAATTGAGGTGCCAGGGAGTGGAGCAGTCTGGTGGGGTGGGTGTGGGGACATCCTCTTGGAGCTGGGGAAGGAGGTATGGAATGAGGAAAAGTCAGAGGGCAGACATGGAGGGGGATAACCACTAGACTGTAAAAATAGATTAAACAATAATGATTAAGAAAAGAAAAAGAAAAAAAACAAGAACTTCGGCATCAAAGCTATGATACTGCATGGATAATATGCGTGGATAGTATGTGTATGCATGACAACATGCAAAGATGACAGCATACATGGGCAATAGCAATGCAATCAGGTGATAACTCACAAGGGTGACAACATACATGTGTGGTAACATGCCTGGGGGTAACATGTATGGGTGATTTTATACATGTATGATAGTATGCACGTATGATAACATGTTTGAATGATAGATGACATGCAAGGATGGTATTATGTGTAGGTGATAACGTACATGGGTGATAACATGCCTGGGTGGTAACATGTATGAGAAATTACCTACATGTATGACATTATGCATAGATGATAGCATGCATGAATGATAGATGACATGCATGGATAATATTATGTATAGATGATGGCATACATGGGTGATAACATGCCTGGGTGGTAACATGTATGAGGAATAACATACCTGCATTATCTCTCACATGTGTGAGTGATTGCATACATGGATGATAACATGCACAGATAATAGCATACATAGATAATAACATGCATGCATGATATCATGTGTAGATCATAACATGCATGAAAACACACCACTCTCTGCTTCTTTGTAGCACAGTGCTCCCTGATGCACCTGATACTGGCCTTCACAATAATTGACAGTGGTTTCTGGACAAGTTCCAGGCCACTGGCCTCTGCCTGGCCTTGATGACGCCGTTCTACACTTCTGAGACTTCTGAGACTGGCCAAAGGGATTGACAACCTTCCTCCCTCCTCTCCTTCCCCTCTTCTTCCTTCTTTTCTTGCCCTTCCTCTTCTTCCTCTTTTCCTTTTCACTTCCCTCCCTTGCCTTCTCTAGATCTTTCTTTCTATCCTTCCCTTCCTAGCTGTGGCCAAACTCAACTGGGCACCTTGCTCTTCACAAAATTGCCTGCATAAATATGACCCTTGAATCCTTCCTTCCAGGAGAGAGCTCCCTTAAGTACTATCAAGAACATGATAGACACTTCATGTATGTTTCTGACTGCCTACTTGGATGACTCAGTGAATGAAGATAAGTGGTGTGTGAAACTAATAAAATATAGCTATTTATCAAAAAATCACCCAAGAATTAAAAAAGAATTAAAAAGAAAAAGTATCAAGTATTATTTCTGCACAGCACATGATAACTTTAATGAGCACAGCACATTCATTTTTTTTTTTCAGGGGACACTCAGATATGAAATCTTGTAGCTGAAGCATCTCTGCAGTTACATTACAGATATGGCAACAATATGACTTCTTTGGGCAGACTTGGATCCTAAGGCTGTGAGCCAAAAGGCAGATAGCAATGAGGATAACTGATTGGAGCCTGACTTAGCAGAAAGTAAAGGCTGGGCTTTACTCCCACTGCCTTTCAAGAACTGGATAGAATGGGCCAAGCACCTTTCGTGTCCATAATTATGTTAAGCTCTCTCTTTTTTGTAGAATATTTAGAAACCTTACTCATTAGAATCCCCTTTGGTCTTAGCAATCCATATTTAGTGGAAACAGAACAGTTTCCTGCCAAGTCCGAGGTGTTCAAAATTGCACCTCTTCATTGCACCAAAAATGAGGTGCTTTCCTTCTGTGCCATTCTTTCTAGAAGCTTTCTCAAATAAGATCTATGTCCTATGATGTGGTCCTAAAAGGATGGTCTGCCCTCTGACGTTTCCAGAAACTCAGAGACCATGCTGAGATCTTTGTGCATGAGGAGCAGGTGCTCACTCAAGAGGGTGAGCTAGGGTGTGGTTCTCCATTGCTACCTGTCTGCTTTGTTCAGCCATGGTAGCCTGGGATGCTTTGTAAGTAGGACCACTGCCTTTTTCTATGGACTGCAAGGAGATCAAATGTCTCCTACATTTTAAAAAGATTTGTTTTTATTTATACAAGTGTATGTGTCAGATGTATGTGCTAGTGTGAGTGTGGGAGGGTGTGGTGAGTTTGTATATGGTACTGTGTGTGTGTGTGTGTGTGTGTGTGTGTGTGTGTGTGTGTGTGTGAATAACTTGAATTTTGTCTAGTAGGCACCAGTATATATCCATCTCTTAACTACTTTTTGCTTTGGAATGTTTTTCATGATAGGACGGTCATATTTGTTATATCATATCAATTTTATGTCCCCAAAAGAAATTACTTTATGAGGGGAAAGGTATAAGAAAAGAACTTGAAGAAAAACATATCAGAAACAACCATTTGGATGGCTTAAAATATAAAAAAAAAACTATCACATTTTAAAATTATATGAAAATGAAAAATGTTGGTTCATAAAGAAAATATCACAAGGTAGGCATAGAGAGTATGTACATGATGCCCAGCGTTTAGCATCTACAACTTAGATGTTTATACATTTAAACCTACTAGAACTTTTGATAAGGAAGGCAACAGAATATAATGAAGATGGAAGAATGAATAAGATATTGTTGGATATCCATATATGCTCAGAACTCTGTTATGGACTCTACATTTATCTTTCTTTTGTATTTACAAACAAGGAGTTTGAACACAAGACCAAGTTTCTGGGCAAGAGAGCCCAGAGCCCAGATTGGTTGTCACAGGGACCACCTTGTTAGGCATCAAGCTTAGGAAAAAGGTGGAGGTGTTAGCATTAATTTTCAGAGTACATGAGCCTATAGATGTGACTTATTTAATATCACTAATGAAAAATATTGAAAGATGACCATGACTACTGGCTTACTCTACTAGAAAGGATGACTTTATTAAATAACACCACTGTTCCATTTGGATTTGAGAAAGACTGAATTATAGTAACAAGAGCATCATGTGTATTTACCATGTTTGCATAGACACAAGTCAGCCCAGATCCTAGTGTGTCCCCTAACAAGCACCATGGCATAACCCATCCTGAGTACTTCCACATTCTCTGCTTTAGTACAGATTATGGCTGGGGCCAAACTGGCTCATGCTAGCCACATAAGGATGCATCGCCTTTTTAGTTTTGGTTTTTACTCCTCTTGGTACCTCATATAAGTCCTGTGATGAAATATTTGTCATTTTGTGACTGGCTTATTTCACTTAGCACAGTGTCCTCAACGTTCCTTTACTTGGCAGCAGGTGGTGGAACCCCCTCTCTTTTCTTCCACGGAGTAAGATTCCATTGCAGTACCCACCAACATTCTGTAAATCTATTCTTCTGTCAGTGGATACTGTACTGCTTCAACCTTCTGGCCACAGTTGAAAATTGCTGCCATGAACTGGATGTAACGATACTTCTTGGCCCTTTGGCTTTCAATTCTTTAGTTATAGACCCAGCAACAGAATTGCTGCGTTATGTGGTAGTTCTATTACCAAATTCTCAAGGAAGGAGCCACTCTCATTTTTTATGGTGGTTGTCAAATGGAAGGAGAGAAATCTACTTCAAGCATGACTCTAGAATGCTATCAATTTGTTAGTAAAGTTTGTGGTGGTTTGGATGAGGAATATCTCCCACAGGCCCATGTATTTGAATACTTGGCTTCCTGCTGGTGGTGCTATCACTATTTGGGGAGGTTATGGAGATTTTGGGGTGTGAAGGGTTACTGGAGGACACATGTCACTGGAGGGTGGGCTTTGAGAGTTTGTAACATTACTCCACGTTTAGTTCACTCTACTTCCTGTGTGTGCCTGAGGTATGATCTCTCAGCTTCCTGTTCCAGCCACCTGCTCCCATGCCTCCCTGCCACCAGGAAGCACACGCTAAAGTAAGCTCTCCTCCTTAACTTGCTTCTGGTCATTATGTCTTATTACAGCTTCAGAAAAGTAACTAATATAAATATCTGCATATCTTATAGAATCTCAGAGTCCCTGTTGATCAATGTCATACCATTATAGAGTTCCAGCATTAGGCATTTAGTCTTTTACAATGTAAAGACCAATATATGTATATGTGTATATATACATTCTGTCAACTTCCAGGTCCAGTCCTGGTGCCACTTACCATTCTTGATTTGGTCATCAACTAAGGGCTTTGTTCTCCATTGGCTAAGAGTTGATCAAATATTATATTATACTATGAAGTCCTATGGCCTGTCACTTTGAGATGATGACCATGTATCCTATGGCTAATATTAATGATTATAGAATATTTAGTGACTGGTAAAGCTGGACTAGAACATGCCTAAGGGGGAGCTTGTGCCACAGATGGCCATCATCTTTAGGTGGTACACATACTGAAAACAGAGTCAAGGGTTGCTAAGCATGACACAAGGCCATAGCCTGGTGTATTCACAGTTCTGCCTTCTGCACAGGGTGTTGGAAGGTACTAAGAAAAGGGATGACTCTAATTCCATTCTGTATATCCCTGATCTATCTGTGCAGAACATGGTCCCTCAGTCTCAGAAACAGACAAGCTACTAGGATGACTTATATATGGCTTAGGTAGGAATATAAGGGAGCCTATCAAGAATGCTTACCATCCCAGGGTCAGCATAGGGAGCTCTTATTTCCTGATGGTTATCTGCAGGGTGGGACAATATCTAAAACAACAGGAACAAAGAGAAAGGGCGGAAAGGGAAGAGAGGTTGACCAGCAGATGTTGGGTGAGCTACCTCTGGAAGAGTCGGCCAAGAGCCCATTACACTAAAATTTAACAATGTGCCAAGCTAGTCTTGGCCCAGATTAACCAAGACTGTGATGATCCCCCACAGGCCGTACTGACTAAAATCAGCATACTATCTAAATGACCTTGCCATTTCACTCTGAAAATAAAATAGAAATTCCCAGTAGTTCCACAAACAAGGTGAAGCAATTCAAATACTTTGTACACATCTGCTTCTCATTCAGTGTTTTTACGGAAAGGTTCCTGCTGTTATTTCCCACCAATCTTTGGCACAAGTAGGAAACGACTTCCATTCTACTTCATTTCCTCTGGTGGAGAGCATAACCATCTCCACTTCCTTGATTATTTAGTTCAACATCAAAGGTCCCAAAGGCAATATCCCCCTACTGCCCAGTTTCACGTGTGCCAGAGAAAAGCTCCACTAAATAATGATGGGTTTGGTTTTTTTTTTTTTTTTTGGTACAACAAAATGTTTTCTACCATGTGGCACGGAGCCAACACACACCCTTGTTTATTTCCTCTCTATAGTGTATAGTGTTGTACTTGACACCTCTTTATTGTACATATCTGGTTGTGGGTCCGTTCACAAGTTGTCCTGGCTTAATTTTAAAAACTCATCCAGAATCCAGTCACCTGTAGCTTCTCACACTTCAAACAGAAATTGTTTTTCTCTTTCATTCATGGTTTCATTTTCAGGACCTAGAATATCATCTAGGCTATTAAATCACAGCCCCTCCACCATAATGCCAGTATGTGAGCATGGCACTGTTTTAAAGAAGAAAAAGCTATCACAAATGTTATCAAAGTGTATACTAATCTCCATAAGCCTTGTGAGCTCTGCACCCTCACTATTCATACCCAACAGCTCTCAAGGTAATGGACATGACGCAGCTTAAAATGAGTCTTTTTTTTTTTTTAATCATTTAATTGCATATTAGAAAATAACTAATTTCAATTCAACTCCCCTAGATTTCTGAAGGTATAATTAACAGCTAAAGGCTGAATACATTTACGGTGTATGAGGTGATATTTTGATTTGTGCAAACATTGCAGAAGTCTGAAAAACAGGCTACTTAAACGTATTCACGACCTCATGTATCTACTGTGGCTTTAAGAACACCAGGGAAGAGTGGGGTGAATTTTGGCATTCTCTTGACCCGCTTCCTTTGTCAGCTTCTTGTATTGGTTCACAAATAGGTCCACAAGGGTGTACGCAAGGAAAGGGATGAGAGCGAGACTCATTTAAGAAAATGTTTTCAGGCAATATGCTGTTGGTACAAAGGTAACTGGGAAAATTTAAGCAGCTCACATTAAAGCGATTTTCATAGAGTGAAAACATCACTTAGTTTAGTTAGTATAAATCTATAGGTCTTTAACCTGGAAATCCTAACTGCTTCCTTCAAAGTAGGAACTGAGTTGAACTTGGTGTAAAACCAAAAACGTGCTCTTAATAGATCCCCTCTGCATGCCATTCCTGTTCCTTATAATTCAAAACCTCAACCCCCACTGCCTTAGAATGCTGCTGTGTTTGGAAATATGATCTTTACAGAGCTCATCAAGTCAAAACGCAGACATTAGCATGGATCTTTCATCCAGTGTGACCAGTATCTTCAGATGAAGAGAGAATTGCTTCATAGACCATGCTAACTGCTGAGGCAGAGACTGCAGTGTTGCAAGTCCTGACAGTCACCATCAAAAGTTAGACAGAGGTAAGGACGATTCTTCCCAGAGTCTCAGAGGACTGCTGGCCTTTTGGATCCAGAATGGAACATAGTGCATTTCTCATTTGTTCTGTGAAAAAGCATATGTGCGTGTGTGTGTGTGTGTGTGTGTGTGTGTGTGTGTGTGTGGTCTTAGCTTACATGTGTGCACAGGTGCATGCAGGTATGTGTGTGTATACCAGAGGTTGATACCAGTCTCTTTGCTCACTCTCCATCTTCCCAATTCTTGAGTCTGGTTTCTTGGTAAATCTGAAGCTCACTGAATCAGGTAGATGGCTAGCCAGTGAGTTCTAGGGCTCTGACTGATGGTACAGACATTTAGTATGACCAGCTTTTTAACATGTGTTCACCCAACATGTGTTGGGTGAGGGTCTTCATATTGTATGTTCTTCATATGCACGTTACTGAAAGCCCTCACATGTCCCTAGATCCTGTACACATTTGATGGCAGTTATCTGTCCATCCTATTACTAGGGCCATATCACTGTATTTATAATTCTTAGTCTTAGTTGATACCTAATATACACTGGATGGACAGGTAACTAGAGGATTGAAGCACAGCACAGTAGTCACTGCTTGTCAAAGACTAAACGTCTATGCTACAGATTGACTGTTATGGTGGAAGCAGGTGGCATGGTGTTTGAGGAGATGATGAAGCTGAGATCATGGAGGTAGAAGCCTTGGAGGAGATTGGTGAGTATCATTAGAATGAGAGGAAGAGGGATCAAAGCTCATTCTCTGCCCAGTGAAGACAGAAAGAACAGCAGCCCATAATCTGGGAAGATGGCCGTCTTGGAGACCGAGTCCCCCAGCATCTTGACCTTGGGCTTTTGGGAATTCAGAACTTGGTAGTAGCTGTTTGTTGGGCAAGCCATTCTGCCTATGACATTTCCTTACTGGAGCTAACCTGATCAACAATGTTCCTGTTTGGGAGTCATGGGACAAACCCCAGCCTTGTCATTTTCCGATTGCTAAGATCTTTAATTAATGTTGAGCGTCAAGTACTTGGCCTGTAAATTAATGGAAACAGCACACTTGGTTGCTGTGAGAATAAAATACAATAAAATATAAATTGGCCGGGGCTCCATTACCATCAATGTGTGCTCAGCAGGCAGCATTACTACAATGTAAAATCAGAATTCACAATGTGTGCTAACAAGCTAAGTGCAAATCTGGAGCCTGGGCTTAAATGTCTTACCTGTAGAAATCACTATCTGTGTAATGATGACAAAACCCACTTCCTTTAATTAGCTGAATTAGAGAATAGAGTGATACAACTATTTTTTATCTTATTGATAAAGAGAATTACAGTTTGCTCACATAAAAGAGGAGTCTCACCCTGGAAAGAAACAATCAGTTTCATAAAACCACTTGCTAGTGTACCTTAAGACTATATGACATGACACTGACCATTTGTGATTTCCAGTGGTTCAGATAATTGCAGAAGCATAGAGCCCAAAGCAAACATAAGAAATCTATAACTGTGCATAAAAATTTGAATAATTTATAGCTATGTTCTTAAAATGGCATAAAATTATATACAGAAAATTCTTGGGTTTTTCCTCCATTTCATTAAGATATATGGGTTAGTAAAAGTATATTTTCAAAAGTCATATCGTACCCTTGTATACATGCCATGTCTTCATAACTCGTGTCATAATACCGGTAGGAACTTGTCACAGCAGAATGAGATGCCTGTCGTCAATACCAGAATTGATGATTTAATTATAAGTCATTTCTAAGGTTGCAACTGAAGAAAGCAGCCAGAAACACAAACTATTTCCATTGAAAACCCTCCTCCTGGTACAGAGGGACTCAGCATGTTAGGTATTGGCCATATAATCATGAGAACCTGAGTTGAATCCTTAGTGGGCGCGGCTGAACACTGAACACACCTTTAAACAGAAACAGGGGTTCCTGGAGTTCACAGGTCAGCCAGGAACAAAATAAAGTTTAGGGCTTTCACATTGTCTGAACCAGTGGACTCCAGGATTGGTGAGAGGTCCTGTCTAAAAAATAATAGGAAGAATGGTAGAGAAGGAACACATCAGCTTCTGACCTCCAGATGTACCTACAGACATACATGTACATACAGATATAACACACATACACAGTACACATGTACACACACATTACACACACCACATATCACACACACTGACACATATATACATACAGACACACCACACACATGTACACACTGTACACACACACACCACACACAGAGAGAGATACATATACACCCCACAGACATACCTCAGATGACAAAACACACACACACCACATACCACACATATACAGACATAGCACACACAGAGACACACACAAACCCCACAGCTAGCACACACACACACACAGAGTCATAAGGTAGGTCTCCTGATGACACTAACAGGTCCTTCTAGGAAGAAGAGAGACCAGAGTTCTTTCCCTTTCATTCATGTGAGGACACCAGAAGAAGCCAGCAGGCAGCAAGCCAGTAAGACATTTATAAAAACAAACACAAAAACAAAACAAAATAAAACAAAAGCAAAACAAAACCCCCACAAAAATCGAATTTTCTGACTTTGCTCCCCATGACTGTGGGACAGCAATACTTATTGTTGAAGCCACTGGACCTTTGAGAAATTCTTGAGGCTTAAACTACAACAGGTGAAGTCCCCCAGGAAGTATTGCCTTATGTATTCCAGACACCACTCTCCACAGAAGATGATTAACTAAATTCAAACAATTGTCCTAACAATTGAATGTGTGTGTGTGTGTGTGTGTGTGTGTGTGTGTGTGTGTAGTCTGTCAGCGTAGGGGAATAATTTTACTGTGACATACTAATGTTGAAAGTCATTTTATATTAACATTTACATTCAAAGACAGTATGAACACATGGTCACCTAATGTAAACACTCACGGGTGATTTCAGTGTTTCTAGTGTCCTGAGACCTAGGTTACATTTCTATCAACTCCCCGAGGGAGAGGCAGAGTTAGACTTACTCAGGTTAAGGTCCTTGCACAGTGCTGGTTATTCCTTGCTCCTCTCTGTACTAGGTGAATGGACACAATCAAGTAAATATGCAGCCTGAATCTTCCCTCTGACACAACACACAGTACTGTAGAAGCAACAACTGAGTGGATCATTTTGTCAAGGTTCATAAAAACTACATAAAGTAACATCTCTTGACCAGCGCTCAACCCATTTCCTTCCAGAGGTGGTAATCAAACACCATAATTAGGGAGCATCTAGCCAACCCATAATATCACCAACACCACTGATCTGTAGTGGTAGCTGCCACTTTCCTTTATAATGAGGTCTTTCTCATTAAGATGGAGCTCCATATGGTTGTTGGCTCCAATAATAAGAACCTCTAACTCTAGGTCATTTTTCTTACCTTGGCCAGGTGGGAATTGATCCATTTTGTGAAGGTGCGCTTCTGTACAATCTCTTGTTCATCTAGAAGGCCAAAAAAAAAAAAAATATGTTTTTTGTTTAGATAATTGTCGGGCCTGACATGAGGTCTAATCTTCATTCCACCTTCACCCTTCAGTCATGGACACAGGTGGGCATGATAAACAGGCCCCAGGCCCTACCTAGAGAGATTTACATACTAATGAGGTACCTGAAGGCCAGAGGGTGGAGTCAATTAAGCATTCCTCCCCAGCCCCTCTTCCCTCCCTCGTCCCCTCCCTATTTAACTCAGGTCTGCCCTGGGTTTTGGGGGAGCACATCCAGATTCATCCACCATCCGCCATGCCAATAAATCAGTTTTGCAAACCCAAGGACTTCCTCGTGTGTTGGGGCCATGCCGTGAGGAACCATGGAGAGGACTTTAGTTAGTGAGCAGCCTAACTTCCAGCTGAAGGAACCCAGAGTGTTCCCAGACAACTACACAGTGTGGCGTGAGGAACCCTGCAAATCCCCAGCCTTTTTTTTTTAACCTATAGATAATCTGATAGATCACAAAGATATGTCACCAAAATGTTGGTTATATACCTCTAGAAAAGATCATAAAACTATCTTTATCTTCTAACTCAACGTAGATTATTCTCTTGAAGGTTCAACACAACTCTCTATATAAACAACTAAACACAACATTTAACAAGACAGAAAAAAAAGTCCAGCATGGAGTGGAATCAGTAGACATGAAGTCTCATGCCTTAGCTAAAGAGCTATTGGCATTTGACAGATGCAGGGAAAGAGTCTGTTTCCTTTAAATTTTCTACTAGGTTGGTGCTACATTAGGGCAGCCCTTCCCTAAGAGAATCTGAACAACACCAAATGAACTTAGGGAGGTGGGGCATTCTGGGAAGACTTGAAAGAGGTGTATACAAAGTACTTTGCATGAAATTCTCAAATAACCACTAAAATAGTATTTTAAAAAATTATTAGCAAAAGGCTTAAATGTGTGTTAGGCTAGCCTCATGTTCAGCCTCATTCAATCACAGAAAGTTTACGAATAATTTACCTTCAACAAATCTGTTACAAGTAAAATTCATTAAGATCAACTCAGCACCAAATTCTCTGCTAGGGGATACAGTCAAAGCAAGGTGAGGAGGAAAAGGATAGAAAGACATGGAAGAGGAAGTACATGGTGGGAGATAGAGAGGTGGAGACAAGGTTCATAATGTAAACATGAAGTTCTTGGCATCCCCACTTGGTCTTCCTTCTTCATGAGCTTCATGTGGTCTGTGAGTTGAATCTTTGTTGTTTCAAACTTTTGGGCTAATATCTGCTTATCAGTGAGTAAATACCATGCGTGTTCTTTTGTGATTGGGTTACCACACTCAGGATGATATTTTCTAGTTCTATCTATTTACCTAAGAATTTCTCGAATTCATTATTTTTAATAGCTGAGTAATATTCCATTGTGTAAATGTGCCACATTTTTTGTATCCATTCCTCTGTTGAAGGGCATCTGGGTTCTTTCCAGCTTCTGGCTATTATAAATAAGGCTGCTATGAAGATAGTGGAGCATATGTCTTTGTTATATGTTGGGGCATTTTCTGGGTATATGCTCAGGAGTGGTGTAGCTGGGTCCTCAGGTAGTGCTATGACCAATTTTCTGAGGAACCTCCAGACTGACTTCCAGAGTGGTTGTACCAGCTTGCAACCCCACCAACAATGAAGGAGTGTTCCTCTAGGTCTTTCTTAGAAGGAGTAACTAAACACCCAAGGGAGCAAATAAAGAGACAAAGTGTGGGACAGAATCTGAAGGAGAGGTTGTATGGAGACCATTCCACCTGGGTATTCATCCCATGTGCAGTCACCAAAAATAGACGCTGATATGGATGGCAGGAAGGGAATGCTGACAGCAGCCTGATAAGGCTGTCTCCTTAGAGGTCCCCCCAGAGTCTGACATACCCAGAGGCAGATACTTGAAGCTAACCATTAATCTGATCAAGGGTTCCCAATGGAGAAGTTAGAGAGTAGACTGAAGGAGCCAAAAGGATTGGTGGCCCCATGAGGAGAGCAACAATACCAACCAGCCAGAGCTCCCCAGGGTCTAAACTACCAGCCTAGGAGCACCTATGGAGGGACACATGACTCCAGCTGTATATGTAGGGAAGGATGGCCTTGTTGGGCATAGGTGAAAGAGGAGATCTTTGGTCCCATGAAGGCTGAACACTGAGTGGGGGGGGGGAGGGATCTGAGGATGGGGAGGGGGGAGTGGGGGGTAGGTGGGTGCACACCCTCATAGAAGCAGAAGGAGGGGGGATGGGATAAGGGGTTCCTGGGTGGTGGGGGGAATGGGGTAAGGGGATAAAATTTGAAATGTAAATATTATATCCAATAAAAGAGGAGGAAAAAGCTGTTAGAACCAACATCTTTAATAAAATGTCAGCCCTCTAAAAAAAAAAAAAAAAAAATGAAGTTCTCTGTTTTGGATAGGCTGGCTGGCCAGCGAACTCCTGGGATGCCACTGTTTCCTAATACTGGGTTACAGGGGCACATGGCCATGTGTGACTTTTACATGGGTGCTGGAGACAAGAATTCAAGTCTTTCTGCTTGCCCACAAGAGCTCCGAGTCATCTCCCCACCCCCAACTCAATCAGTTCTTAAAGCTAACGAGTTACCAAAAATCATCATAATTCTTACTTTATAGAAAAGAAAGTTGAAGCACATGGTGTGAAGTATTTTTAACCAAGTCAATCCATGGCAAAGTCATGTTTCAGATTCCATAGAAGTCAGATCCTGCAACATCACATAGCTACTCAAGTGTAATGTAAAAACTATACTATTAATTTTAACCAATATGATCACCTGAAAGATAAATTTGTGGTTGAGTAGCTTTTAGTCTGACTTCTAACCTTTGGATTCTACAAACAAATATATGTTGCAGCGAAGTCAACCTTAACACGTAAGATTGATAGAATCAAGAGCTTCATAATACATACACTGCTATTCTAAATCTATGACTATACACTTAGAACACGTGTGACATTTTTCATTTAGCTGAGAGTATGTAGCATTTTATAAACCAGGATGGCATTGCTTTAAAATGTTGTTCCAAAGAAAGCATGATCTGCTGGTGTAGAGCATCATAAATTGAGAGATGCCCACTAGTGATGCAATACTGGTTTGTATCAATCTCGTAGGATGCTAACTCACTAGGTTGGTGTCACTAGGCACAGGTGTTTTGGGCAAAGATTTTTTTTTTTGATCCTGGTATATACCCAATTATCAAACTATCTGCAAGCTCCCTTTTACCTTATGCACACAAAGACAGACATTACTGAGTCCCCAAAGTCCACATTTATGTGTATCACACACAACCAGCAGAATTCTAAGTAAATAATTTTTTATTTTATTTCCATTTTCCTAAAAAAAAAAAAACATTTAGACCTGTCTCTTTCATCAAATTCTGTTTTAAACATAAAAACAAAATAGAATATAGTCACTTCCAGACTTGGTTATTAAATGTTCTAGTAACAGCCTAAAAGATTTAAATCAAAGAAGAAAAAATATGAACCTGCAGAAACTCAAACTTGTCCAAAATATAATCATAAGACGTTTCTATACTGCTCTTAACAAGGAGTCACATTAAATGACCTGTGACATAATTGGTAAGGTCCCTGCATGCACTGCTTAACTGTGTTTAGTAAGATACAGTGGGT
Source organism: Arvicanthis niloticus (assembly GCF_011762505.2). Classification (NCBI taxonomy): domain Eukaryota; kingdom Metazoa; phylum Chordata; class Mammalia; order Rodentia; family Muridae; genus Arvicanthis; species Arvicanthis niloticus. Next base: position 14,462,520 of record NC_133436.1, on the reverse strand, counting down.
GGCATTGTTCTGTTGTTTATACTTCAGAACATGAGATGTGGTCTCCAGAGTTACTGTACATACATGCACCTCACAAAGATGCCTTCTGCATGCTGTGCTCAGCACCTGTGAGTCTGAACACAGCAAACTTTACCCCATAACTGAATCCAACTTCCTTCTTCAGTTTTTTCCTATTTTCTTCTTTTTAGCATCAGCTCTTCTTCCTTCCTTCCTTCCTTCCTTTCTTTCTTTCTTTCTTTCTTTCTTTCTTTCTTTCTTTCTTTCTTTCTTTCTCTTTTGTCTCTTTTTAAAATTATTTTCTTTATTTACATTTCAAATGTTATCCCCTTTCCCAGTTTCTCCAGAGAATCAAATAACCCTATTAAAAATGGGGTACAGAGCTAAACAAAGAATTCTCAACTGAGGAAACTCGAATGTCTGAGAAGCACCTAAAGAAATGATCAACATTCTTAGTCATCAGGGAAATGCAAATCAAAACAACCCTGAGATTCCACCTCACACCAGGCAGAATGGCTAAGATCAAAAACTCAGGTGATAACAGATACTGGCGAGGATGTGGAGAGACAGGAACACTCCTCCATTGTTTGTGGGATTGCAAGCTGGGACAACCACTCTGGAAATCAGTCTGGTGGTTCCTCAGAAAATTGTACATAGTTCTTGTTCCTTTATCATAGTATTTTTGTGTTTTTGAAACTAAAGCTTAATGTGTTAGATACCATCAGAACAGTTTGGAACAGAGTATTTTGGCCCTTTCCGCTGACCACCCCCTACTCCCCTTTTCCCCTGATGGCCTTCCTCACCACAGCCTCTTGTTCTGTCATGTCCCTTGTGTCCTTTGGACCCTCTAGTCCTTTCCTCATTTAGTATCACCCTCTCTCCATCTCCTTTCTAGATGTTTAGACTTTATTCCCACTTATACATGTATACGTACACATCATAAGTTAGCATCCACATTTACATATACACAACGAAACATTACTCAGCTATGGAGAAAAGTAAAACTAATTTATAGGGAAACAAATGGATCTGGAGACTCTGATATTAAGTGATGCAAACTGAGAAAGACAAAAACTATGTGACTTCCATCATGTATGGATCTTAATTCCTTCCAGTGAAGCAGACGGCTCCCCCATCATTCAGCCCGCTGCTCGGAGGTCAACCTTGGCTCTTTGCTTCTCTACACTCTAGCATGAACCTGTAAATAATTTCTAACCATTTTAATTCCCTATCTCCAACTGTAGATTAAATTTGACTGATTTGCCATTATGTAATCCAAAAAAAAAAGATACTTAAATAGATGAATGAGCTGGGGATATAACTCAGGCTTACTCAACATGCCCTGGGTTCCATCTCTATCTCTCCATTACCCCTACCACCAAAGGAAAAACAACAACAACAGACAGACTTGCAAGAAAGATTTTGCTCCCCCACAGGACAGGCTGGCAGTGTAGTGGGACAGACAGACAAAGCACAAGAATTCCCAACAACCTCTCAGGGAATAGAAAGTATATAGACAGTATTATATCCTAATAGTGTATATTTTATAATGTTTATATATTTATTATAATTGTAACATGTTGAACAAATTTTTCAGAACATATTTATGAGTCATAAAGAACTTACTGTGTTCATAAGCATAGTAGGCATCACAAAGTTTGTCAGAATCATAAAAATTATAAGAAGCCAAATAGTAAATTTCTAAATGGATCCAGCTTTAACCACTGTCATAGTTAATATTGAGAGCACCAAAAATAAAAAGCATCACATAAGTAGACAGATATATTTTGGGTTGAAATTGTCATGCTTCATAAAAACAATACTATATTAAGAATATTAAAGACTATTCAAAAGATCAAATATTGGTGCATTCAGAGGGGCTTGCCTTAGATAAGGATTCATAGCATTTACATTTGATGGCTGTTACGATGCCCTTTAAGTATCTTTAATACAAAGGTACTTATATAACACACATAGGCATTTTATTTACCTGAAAACAGAGATGCCGATTTAGAGAAAAGGCCATATTTGAAGTCATATTGTAGGCTGAGAAGTGGCTCAACAGTTAATGCTTGGTGCACAGTCATGAGGGCTAGAGTTTTGTCTTAGAACCAATGTATTGAGCAGGCATCTTGCTCTACCCCCAAGTATAAACAGTTATGCACCCTACCCCATGCCTATCATACATTCCTATGCACACATTTATAGTCAGACACACACACACACACACACACACACAATCCTTTTAAAAATCAAGGAACATCATTCCTACCACATCTAATTAATGTTTGGGCTCATTTAAAAATCTACATTGATTTATTGTGTATGTCCTTGTGCACATTCACACCACAGTGCCTGTGTAGAAATCAGAGGACAACTTGATGTTATTGGTTCTCTTCTTTCACCACATGGGTTCTGGGAATTGAACTCAGATTGCCAGGCTTGGTAGCAAGCCCCTATACCTGTTGAGCCATCTCACCAGCCCTTGCATCACTTTTCACAATGATGGATTTGGTGTGGAGGAAACCTTAGAGTGATTTTTTTAAATTAAAATATGCAGATTGAATTTCTCATAACAACAACAACAACAAAACATAGTTTACAACGGAAGAAAGAACAGCAACAAAATCATCAGGTGTTGAGGTGATGCTGGTCACAGCCATCATTGAACAATCCAAAGTATGGTGATTTGAATGAGAATGGTCTCTGTACATTCATACATTTGAATGCTTGCTTTCACAAGTTGGCAGACCGTTAAGAAAGGTTAGGACGGTGGTTCTCAACCTCCCTAAGCTGTGACCCTTTAATACAGTTCCTCAGGTTGTGGTGACCTCTAACCTTAAAACTATTTGTTGCTACTTCAGAACTATAATTTTGCTACTGTTATGAATCAGAATGTAAATAACTTCTATGTAGAATATCCAATATGCAAACTCCAAATGGGTCATGACCCATAGCCTGATAACCTCTGGATTAGGTCACGTGACCTTTTGTAGGAGGTGTGTCATAGGGGCGGGCTTTGCGGTTGCAAAAGCCAATGCCAGTCCCTATCTCACACTCACTCTGCTTCCTGCCTATACAGATCCAGATGGAAGCTCGCAGCCACTGCTCCGTTGCTATATCAGCCTACCTGCCTACTGTCATGTTCCACATTGGCCCGGACTAACCCTCTGAAGCTGTAAGCAACCTTAGTCACATTGTCATAGTGTCTCTTCATAGCAATTTAATAGTAACTAAGACACAAGGCAAAGGACTTCTTTCCAGGTCAGAATTATATTGGTTCAATTAAGGACCTACAATTAAATTAATCACTTTGCTATTCAAGGGAAGGGTCTCAGATCCAATAAAGTAAAAATAGATAACTGACAACTGCTTGCAATTAATCAATTTTTTTAAATTGAAAACATAATTGGAAAAAGAAGCATTCACAGAACCAAGCTGTAGCAAAATTGCAAATATGTGTATACATTGTTTCTATCACTTTAAAGCACCCACTGACAAGGTGGGTTTACTGTTGCTGCTACTTTCAGAAGGTAGCTTTTATTTCTGGACATCTTAGAGATGAGTTGGTCTTGATGCTTACATTCACCAATAGCATGATGGGACAAAGAGATAGCTCAGCAGGTGAAGGTCCTTGATACCAAGGCTGGTGGCCTGAGCTCAATTCCTGGAACCCACATGGTGGAAGAAAAGAACCTATGACCACAGTTTCTATCTATATATCTATGTATCTATTTATGTATCTATCTATGTATCTATGTATCTATCATCTATCTCTCAAACATATACACACTAAATAAACAAATAAATAAATAAATAAACAAATGTATGTTATAAGAACAGGACGACTGCAGTGATTCAATGTGATTTCTGAGACCAAGCTTTGAGAGACCTTCAGCTTCCACTGCGGCTCTCTTAGAACCCTACCCTCAGGCAAGCACACATGGGCACCTGTCTAAGAGCCACCAAATAGGATTTAACTTAAAGAAGAATGAAGGCATCCAGGTGATGTCCCACTACAATAGTTAGATAGGTGTGTGGGCTCTCTTGTACTTAAGAGCCATTTCCCAGCTGATGGGAGCCATATGATTGAATAGAGGCACATAGAGCAGAAGACACACCAACCCTCAGGAACCATAAATGCTTGCTTCTCTAAGATTCTAGAATTTGGAGGTAGCACTAACTGCTGTGGAAACTGCTGCGAAGAGTGTATAGAGCGACTGTGACACAATTCTAAAGCATGTGGCATTGGTGTTGAGACCAGAGGAAGGGAGGAGCCTGGCAGAACTGAGATGGGCCACTGCTGGAGGGAGATGTGCCCTGTGTATATGTTCTATTACTCATAGTGTCTCTAATTGGTTTGTCTAGCTACAGTTTCCCAAGGAAATGTCAGGTGGCTTCTTCTGGCCTCATCTTATAAAACATTTAGAAGAAAGAGAGATGAACCTAAGAAGGAACTGATTTGTTTGCAAGCATGGGCTAGAAACAAAGAAGACCCAAGCTATAGTTGGTTGTGAAAAACAATTAATTATTAATTATTATTAATTAATTATTATTCTTAGTCTTTCCAGGAAAAGAATGAGCAAAGAAAGAGCCTCAGGTGTGCCAAAGCAAGGATGAGTCTATATGTCCAGTGGCTAAGAACTTAGAGTCCGATGCTTTCAGACTCCTCACATATGAGATCACACAGGTTCTTTCTTTCTGTGTCTGGCTCATTTCATTTGATGTGTTGTCCTTTGGGATCATCCATGTAGCAAATAGCAGAATTTCTTTATTTTTATGGCAAAAAAAATATTCCCTAGTTGTCTTACTAGTTAGGGTTACTATTGCTGTGCTGAAACACCATGACCAGAGTAACTTGGGTAGCAAAAGGTATATTTGACATGTGTTTCCACATCACAGTTCATTAACAAAGAAGACAGGAACTCAAACAGGCAAAAATTTGAGGGCTGGAGCTCATGCAGAAGCCATGGAGGGGTGCTGCTTAGAGTCTTGCTTCTCGTGGCTTGCTTCCCAACCTGCTTTATTATAGAATCTAGGACCACTAGTCCAGGGATAGCATCACCCACAATGGGCTCAACCCTCCTCCATCAATCACTAATTTAAAAAATGCTCTACTCACTTGAGGTTCCCATCTCTCAAATGACTGTAGCCTGTGTCAAGTTGTCATAAAACCAGCCAGCACACTTACAGACCTCCTTTATCTATCCTTGAATGCATTTCTTTTTATTTTGGTATGATTTCACATATAATCTTATCAAGTCACCACACCACAAACACAAATAATATTTTAACAATACTGGAAAACAAAAGAGAGAATCCAAAAGATTTTAGGTACCACTGATTTGGCCATGACCTTACCAGACAAACCAGTTTCTGGGAATCTTCAAGGTATTCTCTCAAGCAGACTTGAATGTGGCCAAAGTTTCTTTCAAACTTTACATTTGGGGGATGGGGGGTATATAATGAATTGCAAATATATATTTTTAGTACACCAACTTACGTTGAAGAGACAGGAGAGTTCAAATGAACAGAAGGCATCTGATTCATGACCTTGTGCTAGGATGAAGTCTAAGATGATGTGAGTTACAGCCCAGAGCCACTCCTAAGCAAGAACATGAGAAATGTCCTTGCCCGTCAGTTATAGTGGTTGCATGCATCTTGGTGGAGCTCAAAAGGACTTGATGTCTACCTTCTCTCTACTCTGTCCATCCTAGAATAGGAACATACATTGCCCCACCTTGTTCCCTCATTGCCCATGAGACAGGTGGGGGACAGGTTACCATTTTTTTTTTTTTTTAAGCTCCCAGGTCTATGGAAGGGAAGGAATTGGCCTTGTCTGTACCTGAACCAGATATAGATGGTATAATCTAAAACTTAGAGCTTGATGCCAAGACTAGTGATAAATGAGACTTTTGGCATCTTGGAAAAAAACTTGTATTTTTCATGTAGAAAAAAATACAAATAATAGTAATTCAAAGACATAGTTAAAATGTATCCCTTGGCTTCTGTATACATCCGCATCTGGTGAATTTGTACTTCCTCCCACCAACGGGTAGAATTGATTTTTCCTTCCCTTAAGTCGATCTCATGTTGTCTTGGTGGGATTAATATTGCAGCAAAAACAAATTTATGTTCTGACTTCTCCAGGCATTAAGAGATCAGCCATTCTACATTAGTGTCCAGGATCACGGTGGAAGAATTACTGTATAAGAAAAGGAGTCTATTGCAGAGCACTGAGAACTAAATGTCACATCTCATAGTCAGAGCCAACTGTCGGATGAGTCACCTTGTATGCGAGAGTCCAAGTAAATTTAGCCTCACGGGAACCCAAGGAAGCCAGCAGGCCTAGGCATCTGATAGTCACTCTCACACCCTGACAAACTTGAGAGTGTGGTCCTCATGGGAAGAAAGACTTCTGGAGTTGTTTCCTAAGCAACTAGCTCACTTCTTATCACACTGTATAACAAAGGTATTCTTTATAAGTTTATTCATATTGACTTACAATTAACCAGCCAAGTATACTCTGATCCAGCTGTGAGTGATTTTTTTTTTTAAATTTTAACTTGTTTACTTACATATTTATTTATGAGACAGAAACTCATTATATAGCCCTGCCTAACTGGCTTGAAACTCACTATGTACACTAGATTGGCCTCAGACTCAGAGATCTGCCTGCCTCTGACCCCTGAGTGCTGCCCTTAAAGGCTTGTGCCTCCAGGTCCAGCTGGTCACTGTTTTAAGCCATTGAGTTGTGAAAGAGTTTTATACACAACAAAGACTAACTGAAATACTTTACTTATGTGACAGACCTATTAATATACGTGTGTGTGTGTGTGTGTGTGCGTGTGCGTGTGCGTGTGTGTGTGCGCGCATGTGCGTGTGCGTGTGTGTTTCCGTGATGAAAAGATTTCAGGTTTACTTGTTTACTTGCTTGGATTTATCCTTTGGGATTTTGGTGTTCTGATGAATTAAAAATGAGGGAAAGTATGCCAAGGATCAGGACATCCAAGTTAGCACCGGCACAAGCTGGTGGCTAAGTTGGACAGAAGAGAGAGGGAGTAAAGATCAATAGACTTTTATGCCAAGGATCAGGACATCCAAGTTAGCACCGGCACAAGCTGGTGGCTAAGTTGGACAGAAGAGAGAGGGAGTAAAGATCAATAGACTTTCAGAAAGAGTGGCGCCCTTGCGGGGAAAGGGATCAAAGTACATTTATAAGACACTGTAGCTGTGATTACTGCTGCTATTCTTTTTCAAATAAATGTCAGAAAAGGCAGACTTTCTTAAGACTTTGGGAATTAGAGTTGTGTTTATTTGATATATAAAGACTGTTACTAGATCAAAAGATCCTGATATATTAAAATCACATTGTATAATATATTGGTACACATCACTTTAAATGTAAGGTGAGGAAGACCCAATCATCTGGGTCTCTAAGATAAGCTTCTTAGCCTCCGAACTGTTGACATTATGAGTCAGATAGGATTGTTGTGGCAGGTCATTCTTGTCATTACAGAATGCTGATAGCATCCCTGCTTTCTACCTTTTAGATGCCAGAAGCACCCCAACTCCATCCTGGTAATTAAGGATGTCTACTGGATGTCAGAATCATCCCAGCTGACAACCATGATCTAAACTATCCCCCGAACATCTACCTGGGCATGGGCCAGCATGAATCCTGATTGCTATTTGTTAGGATATATTTTTAAGACAGAGACTCATTGTGTAAGTTTTTCGGTTTAATTTCATTTATCCTCAAACTATCCTATTGGGATATTTCTACAATAAATTTGCTTATTTGGGGTAGTGATCTTATAATAAGTTGTTTATAAAATGCCAAAATTCAGTGAGCCTAAGAACATTGCTGGTAGTTATATAGAACTTACAAAACTTTATCCAATCGAATTGAAATTTTATATGACAGTTCTTGAGGAGGCACAATAGCTTGAACCCGGATCAAAACTACTTGTAAACTTACTTCTATCTGATTTAATGTGGATACTTTACTCGGAAGCCTAAGTATCTTTGATTGTCCAAGGCTGCCACAGGCTCCGGTTGAGGGGTATACATAATAAGTGTCATGAGTACCATGTGACAATTCTACAATCCTAATGATTCTGGCATTCAAAACACGGCTGCTTGCTTAGATGTCTTCACAAAGGACTATGTACAGAACAGTGGTAGAAATGTTTGCCCAGAGTCATAGTACAGAGACAGAGTCATAGTACAGAAAGGCAGACAGAAACATCTTCTGCGGCTGCCCCTGCTGGTAGCTCCTTTAATTTCCTTTCGGTCTCATAATGATAATAAATTGAAGTTGTTTCAGCAAAATTTTTATACTTTGGAAACCCTTTATTTATGGATATAATTGTTGTGCCGTGCCTTTTGTAAAGAAAAACAGTCACACGGTGGGGCGATCAGACGCTTTGTATCTATAGGGCAGGTGAAGTGACATATTCCTGAATGCGATTTCATTTGATCTCACAAACAAACTGCTGAGCACGGTGGAGCAGGTGCTGTGAACCCAGATGTAAACAAGGAACTAAAGCAAAATGGAGGTTAAGCAACAGAGATGCCACCAGGAACCTGAAGGGACTCCGATGAATGACATAAGAGATGAAACCCCATGTGAGCTTAGTCACATGGGGATATAAAGAAGTAGAATGGTGGTTACCCCAGGCTAGGAAATGTCATGGGACAAAGAGGTCAGAGGTTAGTAGGTCCATAAGTTATGGATAGTATGAATGCGTTCTGGTGTTCTATGGCGCTATAGGGTAACATATTTGATAATAGTGTATTATGTCCTAAGGTGGCTCAGTAGTATATTTGAATGTAAGAAAATGACTAAAGTCTAAAGTGATGTCTATGCTAATTATCCCAAGTTAGCCAGTACCCAGTGTATACACACACCAAAAACATTGCTTTGTAAATATGCAAAAATCACATACCAATCAAAAATAAAATGAACTTTAAAAGAGGAATCTTTAGGTAAATATTATAGATATGAAGAAAATTATAAATACAGATATTTATAAAATGCAATGAAGCCTAGAGAATAATTGGATTCAGAGAAGTCAGTATTTGGGTGCCGAGTCGATTTTAACTAGATCCATAAACTGGTCCTTTGGTTTCCTTAACTGAAAAATTTCCTGTGTGGATCAAACTGAAAGGATGGGTTTAGGTTCTTGAAATTTAAGATGGGAGACAGAAGTCAAAAGAAGTCCAAGTTTTGTGTGAGAAAATATAAATTAACAGCAGCATGAAATGCATTAGCAGGTTTTTAAAAAGAGTGTCTGTTCCTGGGGTTACGGACAGTGTGGATGAGGAACCTCCCCAGCCAGCTCCATGACAAGCTAATATGGAAGCTACGGGGTGCTACTCTCGCAGCTGAGGCTTTTCCTGTCAAATCCAACAAGACTGCCATGAAGACAACCATCTGATCTGGTCATTTCCAGTTACTCAGATAGAGCAGTGCAGTGGAAGGCTATAGACTACTGAAGTTTTCCTGAAATATCTTTATATTATCACTTATATCAACATTAGTACACTAACATGCTGTGATTCGGGCTAGTGAGATGGCTCAGTGGGTAAAAGATACCTGCTGCCAAGTTCAGTCTTGAAGACTATGGCCTCTACACATGTGTGGTGCTGTAGGTGCCCCCATACATACACACACCCAAACACACAACATAAATAGTATATGAGAGAAACAGTCGGAGAATCAGAATACAGTGTGTAGGCAACACAGGGAAGTAGTGGATCACACTGTCAAGAAACTTAGTACCTCAAAATCAGTGCAGGCTTAAAAAACAAATGGGATTGTCCAAGGTGAGCACAACTTTTCTCTACTGGGTATTCTTAATGTTTGGCTTTTATTATTTTTTTTCATTAAACTTAATCTTTTATCTTGATCAGATTTGAGAGGGAAACCCCACATTTTCATCTTTTGAGACTTTATATCTTACGTTATTGCTAATATTATTTCTTGTTCTCACCTTGTGCCAAATTTCTTTTACCTGTAGACATTTTAATGCTGTTATTATTTTACAATAACTTGATATAATTTGACTTCTTTTTATGGTATCCATCTGGTTAATATACAAAATCAATTAGAGTTTTAACACAAACTGAGGATGAGATGAGGTGAAAAAAGTTAAGAGTCAAAAAGAGTAAAATTAAAAGATATAGTCAAACTGTGGCTTAAAGAAATATTGAAAATTTCAGTAACTATTCCATCTCAGTCTGTATGCTCAGGACTTCCCTGGTTGGCCAGTCATGTAATGGTCACCAGAGGGCACTGTAGCTCCCAGCTGCTTCAGGATTGCAGTAACATCCTGACCTTGTCAACAGGGAAGACCCACAGATTCCCAGGACCCTATGCCACTTCCGCTTGCAGGAACTTCCATGACAGATTGCATCTGCTATCACTAGTGGATCCCAACCCAACGACGAGCTTAAGTAAGCTTATTTGTAATGCACTTATGTTTATTTTTTAATATAATTGTATGGTCTAGTGAGATCCCAAGTGGCTGGCATAAAACGTTGCAGATATTCATCACTTCCATTATCCAATTTAAACACTGTAACAACTCTGCGAGGCCATATCCACACCAGGCTCTCCCAATCAATTACCCACAGGTTGCTGGGAGAAAATAGCACTTCTTACATCTAAGCCTTTTCCTACTAGATCCTGAGTAAAGGAACATATTTAAAGACATTGTGAGGTCAACTGAGCCCTTCCTACCTCCAGCCTAACTGAGATACTTTTTAAGATATGGGACTATTAAAGCCACTCAACCTGCCCAAGGTGGCACCACCAGAGAGCACTGTAGCTCACAGCTGCTTCAGGATTTTGGTGACATCCTAACCCTGTCAGTAAGGAAGATCCGTAGATTCCCAGGACCCTATGCCACCTCTGCTCATGTATGACAAGCCATAAGCATTTGCCAGCAATAGGCAAGGTAGATACTGTTCTAAGCCTAGAGATGGGGTGTCCAAAATAGTGTCTCAGCAAGTAAATGCTTTGTTCAAGTGACTGGTAGATTTGGCTGCTTAGCTAGGCCAGACATATTCCACCATCTTTCGTAGCTACAGAGTGCCCCACCCAGTGACATTTTGTCTTTTCCTTTCTCACATTTTTCCATCCTAATTCTCAGGCTATCTCATTGCTGCTCTGAGTCTGTCAACGGGAAACACAAGGCAACCAGATGTTCTTGGAAGCTGGCTCCCGTGGGAGTCCATAGTGTCATTTCCGTCCCACAAATCCACCTTTGCTGCCGATTCATAATTACGTGTATCTATGAAAACAGTGTCAAGGTGGGGGAGGGTTTGAAGGATGTGATCTCAGTAACAACAACTTCAGGGGCATGAGAGACACAGCGCTGGTGTGGATGGAGATACCAAACCAGGACACAATTTTATCCCAGAATCTGGGGTAGTCTTGAGTGATGTTCTCAAGAGCTGTTTGCAACTACTGATCAGCTGAAGGATCTAGCTGGGAGGGGCTAGATTCCTCAAAGGCTGAGGGTGAGTCCTGAGGAAGGGCTAATCTGGTAGCTTTGTCAAGATGGAGAATGAGTGACTCCCAGCTGAGGGGCACACCCAGTCTGTACTGCAGAGTACCAGCTTGCTAGTCCCAGTGTAAGTTGCACAACCCAAAGGACAAGAGGAATGCAGCTCTGGTCTGGTTTGTTGCATGTCACATTAGAGACATTACATTCAGAGCCTTGCCCCCAGGTATCCTTGACAGCAGATCCAAGCCTTTATCACCAGGAGGTGCTGCTGGATCCACTTATTTCAAAGTGAACAGTGCATCTAAGGCCCTCTCTGTGAGCCTTGAATCCAAATGAGTGTGCACACACTGGGTAGTGCAAGAGAAAGAGGAGGACCACATCTGTCAGGAGGCTGGCAGTCACAGCAAGTCGTCCAAATAGTCCTTTGGCTCATTTCTTTCTGAGAATCTTTCCTTGACAATCTATACACTCCCAAGCCTAACCAGCCACGCCTGATGAGTCTTTCCCTACTGTGATCCAGCCAGTGCTCCCTTCTTATACCTCCCACCACAGAACACCAGCAAGGGCTATCTGCTTTTGCTTTCTTCCCGGCTTCCATGTTGGTACCCATCCATGATTGATGTTTCCGTGCAGGTGATGCTACTCTCTCGGGTTATAAATGTGGTCATCCAGGAGCCCACGGAAATAAGAACCGGGGGAGTTGCCAAGGAGCGTCATTTAGGCAATAAAGAAAAAAAAATGGATTTCTAAAAATGTTTTGTGCGAGTGTGTGTGTGTGTGTGTATAGGTATGTGCATGTGAGTGAGGTGGCCTGCTGAGGTCAGAAATATTGGATCCCTTGAGCTGGAATTATTGTCAGTTTCGAGCCTACATATAAGTTCAGGAGAGCACCAAGTACTGAGCCATCTCATCTCTCTGGCCGGCCCTTCTTCCTTCCTTCCTTCTTTCCTTCCTTCCTTCCTTCCTTCCTTCCTTCCTTCCTTCCTTCCTCCCTCCCTCCCTCCCCCCTCCCTCTCCCTCCCTCCCTTCCTCTCTCTCTCTCTCTCTTTCTTTCTGTTGGGTTTTTTTTTTTTTTTTGAGACAGGTTCTCACTGTATAGCCTTGGCTGACCTAAACTAGCTACATAAAGCAAGCAGGCCTTCAACTCATAAAGATCATCCTGTCTCTGTTTCCCATGTGCTAGCATGTGCACCACCCCCAGCCTCCATCCCTACTTTTATTATTTTTAATTACATGCATGTGAGTTTATCTGTGTGTGGGTTTGTGGACATGAGTGAGGAGGTGCATGGAGGCTAGAGGTGAGGGAACATTCTAGAGCTAGAGTTAGAGATAATTATAAGTCACTCCTTCCATGCAGTTGAGAACTGAATTCTGATCCTCTATAAGAGCAATGGACTCTGAGTCCATTACCACTGAGTCCAGTTAATAGAGTCCTTTCAGGCCCCTAAGAAAACCACTTAATGAGAACATGTATTTTTGCCTTCAACTTTGTTTCTCTAGCTTTCTACAGAACCACAATTTTCTGTGTCTTCAACCAGCTACTTTAAAAATCACTGGAGCATAGGGGATGAGTTTAAGAGAGTTAACTAGAAGACAGAGATTCCATCAATGCAGAGAGGAGGGGAGAGAAGGAAGCAACAGAATAAGAAATCACAGATAGGGGTAATTAGCTAAATAATCACTTCTTAACAAAGAAACTGGGTTGTGGTTTTTGTTATGGGACTTGGTTGTACTTTTTGTTACAATATTTATATCTATGTCACTCCATTTTCAAAAAGCATGTGTGTTTTAAAAATCACATCCTTATAGTCTTACCCCACCCCAGTATTTTACTACTATGGATTTAAGAAGGCACATTATTTCGTGGAAACTCTGCATGAACAGAAACAAAAAATCTTCACTGAAATCCAGCTAGTTATAAATAAACTCACACCACTTGATAAATGTATCATTAAGACCATAAAATATGATCAAAGCACACAGTATACATGAATAAAATTTTCAATGACTAAGTTAACTAGAAAACTGCAAAAATTTGGTACTTTTGTGTGTAGCCAATCAGCATATTTCAAGTTTAAACAATCTTGAGTACATGGGGCATTTTATTTAAAAATTTTAAAGCCTGCATCAATAGCAAGCTTGGGCCAGTAGCCTGTATCTGAGCAACAGAGAACTAGCCTGTCTGAATTTGTTTCCCAGGTAGAGGGAGTGGCTGAGCTACCTTTCTATGTACGGTGAATTAGCACTGAACAATTTCTTGTGATGCCACAGATTCAGGCTTCAGAACTGCTCCAGTGGACTCAGATCCAGTCCCACTCCAGCTAAGGGAGATTTTCACAGACTCAGCCAAAGGCCACCCTAATTCCAGGACAGCTGCTGTGGACTCGGGCAACAGAACACTTTCTGTAGACCAAATTGCCATACTCACCAAAGTAGACAACAGTTTAGGCCCACCTCAATGGTGTAAGGGGCTGAGAACATCCCTGGGTACCCAGGCAACAGATCCATGTATTCCATAACCCAACCATTTTTGCTTTAAGACACTGGAACATCAAATTGCTATGACTTGATGTCCCAGGGTGGTCCCAAAGGGCAGGTCACCTTCTCTGAGGAGAAGAGAAGGAGGTTATGAGGGCAAGAGTTTGTAAAGGTGGGACTGAGAGAAAAAGAGGGAGGCTGTGACCAGGATGTAAAGTGAATAAATAAATTAATTAATGAGGGAAAAGACACCAGAACAGATCTATAAGCTATGGACAGGCTGACTGGTGGATGAATGGCTTTGTCTGTGAAGACTCGAGAGATTGCAATGATTTCAATTCCTCAGGCACCAAGAGAAACCAAGAAGATTTGCAAATAATCATATGACACCACACAAAAAGAAAAATAAAGCAATAGTAATGTACTCTAAATGGAGATCAACACACTGACTGACAAATAATTCAACATGTTTTTACGTAAGGGGTAAGAACATTTCCAGATAAAAGATGATGGAATTCATCACTTCTCAACCTGTCTTAAAGAAATGCTAAAAGGAGTTGTTCAAATAGAAACAGAAGAGTCTAATAGGGTGAAAATATGAAACAAGGAATTCATTATAAAGTTCATAGAAATCAAATTTAGAACACTCAGTACTGTGATGGCCAGGTAAATAACTTTAAAGCAAGGCAAAAACTAAAAAAAATTATTCAAGATAGCTAGGATTATGATAATGTGTTAAGAGTTAAATAGAAAGATGTAAATTGTGATGTCAATATCAAACAAGGGAAGAAAAGTTAAAGCAGAGTTTTCTAATATAGTCAACGTCACAACTACAGAATGTTTCCCATGGATCTCATGAAAGCCATGAAAGAAAAGATGAGTAGAGAAGGGGAGAGCAAGCATGCCATTGTAAACAATCATGACGTCACAAGAGAGAGAAGACAGAAAGAGCAGGAATGCGGAATGGCAAGGCATTCAGGAAACAAAGTGGAAGAAGTAAGTTCTTATTTACAATAACTCTCTCTCTCTCTCTCTCTCTCTCTCTCTCTATATATATATATATATATATATATATATATATATATATATATATATTTAAAATACATAAAAATTCTGGGAAAGGAATTAAGATATTTTACACTAGATGAACTTAAGGGTACACATTGGCTTCAAGAGAAAGGATGGATTAACCGATTCCATGGGAATTGTGAAAAAAATATCAAAGATTTCTATATAAATATCAAGCAACATATACTTCTAGAGCAAGATGTCACATAGTATATAATGACAATAGGGTCCATTCATTAATAGACTATAACATATTAGATATCTATGTATACATACTTTAACATTCGGAGTACTTAATTATATACAACGAATACTAACAAAAATGAAGGTTAACATAGAATTGTAGTATGGCAATAGTAGTCGAATTCAATACTTTATTTTCAGAAATAAACAGGTCATTGTGACAGAAAAAAATAAAGAAATGACTGCTTTGAGACATTTTAAACCATAAAAACAAAAACAAAAAAAAAACATGTATAGGTAACAATTGAGAAAAAACACAAAACTGGATGAATCCTTTTTATTAATTTCACAGTATTTTCCTACAATAATCAAATTGAATAATACTTGAATAGACACTGAAACAAACAAGAGACAGAACAAAAAAAAAATCCCAGAGAAAAAAAGTCATGCAGAACACAATGAGTTACTCTTTTGACAAGGCACCAAGAACACACACTGGAGAGGAAATGTCTTCAATCAAAGTTTCTATGAGAACAAAGTATATACCTGGGAAAATTAAGTTGACTTGTATAATTTAATTATACTCAGAAATCAAATTTAAACAGAACAGGGATTTAAACATTTCTAGTCCCAAAGCTATAAAACTACCAGAGGAACAGGTAAGGTAACTTGCTTTTTGACATTGGTCTGAACAGTAATTTTCTGAAAACCATTCCCCCACAGAAAAGTCTATAATTATATCAAACTGCAAAGTTCCAAAATGTGTCTTCAGCAAAATGAACAATACACAGACCGAAGAGTTAGAATATGATCAAGGAGAAGACATCCACAAACCATACAACCGATAAGGGGTTAATTTCCAAGAGATGCAAGAAACTAACGAAGTCCAGAGCAAGAAACTCACAACTTCATGTAAAGGGAGCAAAGTACCTGCACAAATATTATTCAACAAAGAACATGGACGTAAAGAACAAGGACATGAGAAGCATTGAATATCAAACTGTTAAAGGGTGCACATCAAAGACACGAAGTATTGTTGACCTGACACATGGGATGATGATAGTCACCAAATAACTGAAGAGAGGGGTCAGGAAAGATGGAGAGGAAAGAAAACACCTGTTCTCTTGTGGCTGGGAATATGGCTTAGTGCAGCCATTATGGAGAATAGTGTAGAAGCTCCTCATGAAGCTGATAATTGAACTTTATATGACTGGACAATCTCAGCTGTAAGATCATGAAATCAGTGTGTTAAAGAAATGTATCTACTCTCCGTGTTCGTGCAGTATTGCTTATGTTATGCAAGTTTGAAATCAATTTAAATGCCCGTCATGGAATAAATGGATAGATAAAAGATCTAGATAGATGATAGATATATCATCAATAGATATAAATAGCTAATAGAGAAATAGACAGACAGAAAGATAGATTCATTATGATTCCAACTTTATGAAAGTGTGAACTATCATTTGTGACATTACGAGAGAACCATGTTATGGTGAGTGAACTAAGTCAAATACAAAAAGAGAAGGACTATATAATTTCACTTATGTTTAGAATCCAAAGAAGCTGTATTCAAAAGGAACAGAGAGATGAGTATAGGTTGTCAAAACTGGGCTTTGAAGAAAATGGGGATAGGTTCCTGTGTCCAAAGGATGAACAAGACCTGCTCATTTACTGCACAAATGGTGAGCACAGTTAGTAATTAGTATTAGATGCTTGAAATTGGCAAGAGTAGATTTTACATATTTGCAGCACACACACAGTAACTTTGTAAAGTAATGATATATTAGTTATGTTGATATTGACTGTGTATGCTGATCAAAACATCAAGTTGTGTACGTCAAATACATACAATTTATAAAATAAAAATATAATGAAATTAATTCCATTATATTCACATGGAGACATGAAATAATGAGATATGCAAAACACTTTAGAGTTAGAATTTTTAAAGCCATTATATAAGAAATAAAAAGAAACTATATCCACAAAGAGACTATGATACTTCTTGTCCTGTGACTCAGGTTTTAATAGCATCTTTATTTAGTTTAAAGTATTTTTCAGCTCCACCTAAATGGCCAACCTTTATGCACTGATGTCTTAAGTTTTAAAATACTAATGACGACTCATGGACATTTTTACTATTTAGGTTTTCATTTTATACATCATACATACATACATACATACATACATACATACATACCTTTTAAGTTTTCCAAAGCCATAAATACAATTAATACCATTCACTTCTATTCATTTTAGATTCAGATACAATAAGAAGATAAAAACACTGTAAACTTTCCGAGTCATCTTAAAATCTATTCCAAGCACGCTTTACAGATGTTGGTACCCTGGCTCACATTGGAGGTGGAAACACACACTCACACACCTCTCAGCAATGGCAGCAAACAGTACCTTTGATCACACCTGGGGTCCTGTAGATGGTTTTCCTCATAGTCCGACTATTTTTACAGACTTTAGAAAGTTGCCCCAACTCGATTGCTATCGAAACCAAACACAGTTTTCACTAAGGGAACGTCAGCTCATAGCAGCCCTCTCCTTTCAGGGTCGTTATAGCAACATGTCTGTGCAGGCATTCCAGTCCCTAGTTCCTCAGCCTTACCCCCTGCGTCCAGACCAAATGCATAGCTCCTGTGCCAGCCCTTCTGCAGGAGCTGTGTGCGCATCAATTTATGAAAAATGCTTTAGTGGCATTTTCAGGGTAGGAAAAAAAAAACAGTCTCCATTGTATAATTCAGAACTAGGGTTTGAATTAGTTTTTTCATGTTCTGTTCTTGTTGACTGGATTATGCAGTCATTTCACAGTTTGTACAAACATCAAATCTCCACACTGTCGACCCTGTTTTTGTCAATTAAATTCTAACAAAGCTAGAGAAAACAAAACACCAATAACTTTTAAAGGTTTGGTTTGCTTTTAAAAAATCATTAAGAATATTACTCGGAATACTTACTTTAGAAATGTGTTCTCAATTTTAATTGTATGCCATAGGAGAAGAATCCACATGAATTTTTTTGTAGACCTTTGTCTCAATGCTGTTTGTTTGATTTGTGTTTACACGGGTATAACAGTGTTTGTTCTTAATTTCTTAAGTCAACTTCCTGAGTTTTCTACAAGCATCTGATATCGACATAAGCATTAAATTTACAACTGAAATATTTGCTATGAAAATTGGCATGGTAAAAATATTATATCATTTTAAAATATATTAGAGAAATAATAGAGAGGTTTTAACATTAGTTAAGCACAGAAAGTGTTGGTTAGGAAAAACTCATATAAAAGGCACATGCATGGGGTAAAAAGGGTAACAGGGTGATTTAAAAGTTCCTTTTAAGATTGCCAACACAGTTCAAGGTCAGGTCACCAAACAAGAGATGTTGGTCTTTCTAGGATTCAAGTAAAATAATTCCTTGGCCTGAAACTTCCATACAAAAGGGGAGTCAACTGGGGCCATGCCCATGGCTGTTAATTTGATGCTAAACTAACAAGATGAATCCAACTAATTTTCCTTTCCCTCTTATGATAGTGATGTTTATTGTTAATATTAAACCTGTAGGCGCCCTGAAGTTCTCAGAATAAAAGATGTTGACAGAATGAAAGATGTTGATTATTCTGATGACTTGCAGGAAAACAACACCTAGTCTTCAGGAAGGCAGTTGAAAACGTGCGTTTCCCCAGAAGTAGATCTGGGGCTCTGGGAAGGCCACATGTCTGGCTCAGACTTGTAGCAATCTTATTTACTGTGCGTCTTTAAGGAGCTGAATAGGCTCTTCATGCCTCAGTTTACCCATTTGGAAGAGAGACATGCAAATAATATCACAAGCCTCATAGAACCATTACAAAGATTTCATTTGATGATTTAGCCATTTAATTTTTTGGAGATTCATTTATTTTTTGTTTTATGCATATGGATCATTTGCCTGCATATATATCTGTCCAGCCTGTGCATGCAGTCCTTGGGGGGAGCAGATGAGCATGTCACATCCCCTTAGAACTGGAGTGCCAATGGTTGTCAGTCATCATCTGTGAGCTGGGATTGAACTTGGGACCTTCCTCTACAAGCAGCAAGTGCTCTTAACTGCGGAGCCATCTCTCCAGTCCCTCACTGGTTGTTTTATAAAAATGCTTTGTCCTGTTTTGCACTTTGATTTTTTTCATTAGTCATTGTTATCCTTGTTATTCTAGACTTCAGTTTATCTACTTAACATCTGTGTCAGTATCGGAGCACTGACTCCTGCCTTTCAGAACTTGTTAACTGAATAAGCTTGAGGAAAGGCAGGCAAGCTGGGCCATTTCTACAGGTCAGGAAAAGCCAGAGGCTTTAATTTACATGGCCCTTTCTCCTCTGCCTTCTCCATAACAATAAGAATCAAGGCTTCTTGGGAGGTTTAGACATTTGAGCATATATTTTCTGAGCAATTTTGGACCATTATGCTACTTTTTTTATCTCAGTATGTTCAGAACAACAAAAGAGTCATCATAATAAAATCATCCTGAACCCTTAAAGGCAAGGTACCGTCTCACCACCAGGGGGCAGTATTTGTGCTCTGGATTAGCCTGTTTAAAGTTAGTGAAAAGATAGACCTGTTCACTGTCGGGATTAGTTCATCCTTTCTGTCTACTACTCCCTACCCAGTCCCAACATCATCAACACTAGCTCTTCAACCTTACTATACATCTCAGTCTCACTTGTATAACCAAGGCTGGTCCCATCCTTCAAAGTCAAAGGATGCAGAACTTTAAATTATTCTTATGTTGCTTTATACTCACGCCTTTGACCCAGTGAGAATATGCCTGAGAAAGCAATACAATATCTGGGAGATTTTTCACTCCTTTCAAATTTCTCATAAGCTTCACTGCCATTTGGGAAGCGGCTACTTAGGGCTAGCTAAGGGCTGTAGAGATAAAAAGTTACATTTAAAAAGATCGCTGTCTAGATGTCCTGGAAACTTTCTGGTGGGAAGAGACAAGCAAGCAAGGAGAAAATGGACGATTCAGAATCTGTACTCAGCATCCTTAAATGCATAGTCTTTCAAAAGCTCTTGTTAGTTTGTGTTGCTTTTTTTGTTTGTCTTGGTTTTGTTTTCTGCTTGTTTTGTTTTCATTCCAACAAAGAACAGTGCAACAAGTGTGAAGGGGGGAAATGATGCGTTAAATGGAACCCATTCCCTCACCATTTTGTCTTCCGACACTAAACACTGAGGCATATTTGTTAACTATAAACTGAGCCCCTCTACACGTGACAAAAAAGAGTGACAATCTTGGAAAGGCACAGGGTTGGAGGAGGCTGCTGGCTTGTTTTATCAAAACCGGCTCTCGCTTATTAAACTCTAGTGAGCAACCAACTTGTCCTTTCTTTTTATTTTCGGTTTGCTGGGCTTCAAGGGCAGTGTTTCTTTTCGGCGAGAAATAATAGCAACTTCACGGGAACCAGTTAGAAAGTGCCAGCATGGTGGGCAGGGCTGGAAGGAGACACAAGGGGAAACAGGAAGATTTGGGAGCAGCAGAATATAGATTGCAAAGCAATTTCCGTACAACCTACCACAATTCAAATGGCATAAAAGCAGGGTTAAAGTAGAATCTTGGCACCAAATCACAGGTTTCTGATGCTGTCAGATAAGGCTTAGTGGAGTCCTTCAGGGAGGGTTGTGTGGATGCCAAAGGGACATCAGGCAGGAAGAGAAACCACAAATGAGCTTACAGCAAGGTGTCATTGGGGCATCACTCCAAGATGAACCTTGCTAACCATGGTGGCCACAGGAGGGGCTTCCATCAATTAAGAGTGTAATTTCAGAGGTCAAAAAACACTGCCCCAACTCTGTGTGTGTGTGTGTGTGTGTGTGTGTGTGTCTCACAAGAAAGTATCTTTTAATTTTTCAACACATTATTTTAAACATTGACTTTTTAATTTTATTTTTAGAATATATACCATACCAGTTTGACTCATATAATCATATATAGTGTGAAATGATCTCTAAACTCAAGCATTACTTATCTTTCATGTATGTTAAGGAGATCTAAATTTTTTATATATTAATACATTATTATTAATAATATTAATAATTTTGGTTTTCTGAGATAATGTTCTCTGATTAGCCCTGGCTGTCCTAGAACTCTCTCTGTAGACCAGGCTGGCCTCAAACTCACAGAGATCAGCCAGCCTGCCTTTCCCTCCAAAGTATGGGGATTAAAGGTGTGCACCGCCACTGCCTGGCTCCATTAATATGTTATTTGCAATAATCAACAAACTGGACCTTCTCATTTTAGATCATGCTGTCCTACTGGCCCACATAATTGCAACTTAGCACCATATGGCCCAAGCCTTCCTGTGTTACCTTCTCCACATGTACCTGTGACCATCGTTCTATTGTTTCTATGAACTGGTTATTAGGCTTCAGAAAGGTATGTGATGTCTTTCCTTTTGTTAAAGCAACGTCACTAAGCATAATGTTCTTCAGGTTCACATGTTCTCAAACGTAGATGATTCTCTTTTATAAATCCTGACTAACAATACTGTGTCTGTTTGTGTGTGTGTTTCTGTGTGCGCACAGGCACACACACACACACACACACACACACACACACACACATAATATGTGTATGTAGGTCATGATACTCTTATTCATTAATCCATATTAGATGGATTGCTGTTAACTTTCTAATCATGCCATTTAATGAAGCACAATTCCTTTTTTCAAAATGGTCTAAATTTAAACATCATTTCCTTAACCTATTATTGTTAGAATTTTTATAATCCTAACAGCAAAAAGCTTAACTGAGTAACTCTCCCAGCTGCTCTGTCTGACATTGGTGCACATGGGAGATCACTGGAAGCTTCTATGGACCCCTTTGTCTCCATTGTTACTCAAATATGATCATTAAAGCACAGAGGCCATTTTTTGGTGCTCTCTGAAGATAAGAAGAGAGGAAAGACCCCTCCTCTCGATGGTCTTCTGAGACCTGGTAAATGAACTGGGAATGGCTACACCACGTTGCTTCTACCATATTTTAAAATACCTGAAAATGTTTATTTACTCCTTGGCACTTTGTGAAAACAGAGGAAGACATGGCAGGGATTGGAACAGGGTGCAGAGCCCAGAATGACATTCTGGTCCATCTTAACAGCGGAGAAGGTTATTAAAAATTGATTCTGGGAATCAATCCAAAATGGTTTGGATAATTAAAGAAAATGAGGTGACTGTAACAATTGCTCTCAAACATACCAAGAAGCAAAGCTTACTGGATGAAGAGAGACATGCTGAGCTTGAAGTGACATAAGAGGGTGACCTACTTTGCTTCTCTGTTGCTGTGATAAAACTCTGACCAAAAGAGTGCTGGAGAAAGTTGTATGTATTAACTCATCATGGGGGGAAACCAAGGCAGGAGCTCAAGGCCAGATATTGAAGCAGAAACCAGCAGAGGAAAGCTGCTTACTGGCTTGTTCAGCTTGCTCGGCTTGCTCAGCTGCCTTCATTAGCTAGCCACAGCCTACGTGTGCAGGGACGGTTGTAAAACCCAGGATATTATGAACACAAAGGCAAATGTGTCAGGGGAAATATTTGCCAAGATAGAAGTTAAAAAAACATAAATAAAGTCAATAAGAAAAAACTCTGAAACCTATTACATTGCTAATATATAAACCAGCCGTTCAGCTACCAGCCAGGCCACTCCACAGACCACTTTGATATCCGTGGCCCATATTATCACTGAGATAGTTGAAGATGTGTGGAGTGTGCTACTGCCACACTGACACCTGCATGCCTTGATATGCCTAGAGCCTGTGCTGCTATCTGAGGCCACAGTAATGTCTGGTGCCATGCCCCTGCTAAAAGCCATGTCTGGGTCCTAGGTTCTACAGTAGCCAGGGTCTGTGCTGATGTCCGTGGCCCCTGTTACCACCAAAAGCTATGTGGATGTCTGTGATCTGAATTAATGTTGATGTCCATGGGCCGTGCTGTCACTAGGAGACCATATCAATGATGGTATCCTATGCTGTCACCTGAGGCCATGGTGATGGCCAAGTCTGTGCTGCTAGCAAGGGCCATGTCTGAGTTCAGGGTCTTACTGCAGCTGGGGGTCTGTGTTGAACCCAGCTGCACAAACATCATGACCAAGAAGCAAGTTGGGGAGGAAAGGATTTATTCACCTTATACATCCACATTGCTGTTGATCACCAATGGAAGTCAGGACTGGAACTCAAGCAGTTCAGGAAGCAGGAGCTGATGCAGAGGCCATGGATGAATGTTACTTATTGGCTTGCTTTCCCTGGCTTGCTCAGCCATCTTTCTTATAGAACCCAAGACTACCAGCCCAGGGATGACACCATCCACAATGCGCCCTACCCCCTTGATCATTAATTGAGAAAATACCTTACAGCTGGATCTCATGAAGGCATTGCCTCAACTGA
The DNA here is from genome assembly GCF_011762505.2 of Arvicanthis niloticus. Classification (NCBI taxonomy): domain Eukaryota; kingdom Metazoa; phylum Chordata; class Mammalia; order Rodentia; family Muridae; genus Arvicanthis; species Arvicanthis niloticus. Next base: position 14,438,852 of record NC_133436.1, on the reverse strand, counting down.
AGCTCCTTTCTCTGTGATAACTCCAGCTTGTGTCAAGTTGACACAAAACCGGCCAGTACAATGTCTATAGCGGCTGTTGCCGTGAATACCCATGATTTATGCCGTTGCCTGAAGTCTTGTTGATGCCCATGGGCTGTGCTACTGCTGGGGGACATATTGATCAGAAGGCCTACACTTCACTCCCCACCCCAGGGTCATAATGATGTCTATGGTTCAGAGTTGCCTCTGGGAGCCTTGTCTGGCTCAGTGGTTCTACTGCACCGAGGAGTCAGGATTTGTATTTGTGGTCTGTGCTGTCACCAGAAACCATATACAGGCCAGTGACCCATACTCCCACTGACTCTGAAGAACAAGGAGGCTACTTTTGCTAAGATATGGATGACTCCAGATGCATAGTTGACAGGGAGGGACATGGAAGGCTTCAGTGACTCCTTCTGGGAACCACATTTTAAACCCCAAACCATAAAAGTAGCGACCTTCGCAGGAAGTCACTGAGAAGAAGTCTTTAAAGGTGTGATAAGGATGCAGAGGTGTAGCTCTCCATGAGTGATGGTTTCTGATAGGGGCTAAGGGAGAGGAAGAACTCAGTTCTATTTAAGGGACAGCCCACTGAGGATTTGCCCATGTTCCAGTGAGTTTATAGACAATACAAAATGAACTGTTTAAAATTATTCTCATTCATACTTATTTGGGAGGAGGCCGAGGCTGAGTATAGACACGGAAGGAATGGGAAGTGAGATCTCTGATTAGGGTGAATGATATGAAAGTCCCAGAGAATCAATAAGAAGGTTGTATTTAAAAAAACAGAACAACAACAACAAAAAGAAACCAAAAAAAAAAAAAAAAAAACCAGCAATCCACAAAATGGATTTTAAAATTTGTGAAGTAAAGTTTGACATTACTGAAGTTAAAAATAGGACTGAAATAGGAAATATGCAAAGCATCATGGGATGCTTGAACATAGAGAGTTTTAAACATCGAAGAGTACCTATTTCTAAAATCTAGATTTTCAGTCTATCAGTGGTTCTCAAAATACATAGGCCAGCAGCATTGGCATCACCAGGAAACTTGTGGTAGAAATCTCTGGTGCCAAAGTAGCCTCCAGCATTAGACACGCCATCCCCAGTAAACAAACTCCCAGAGGGAAGAACTGGGGAGATAGCTGCATCAGTAGAATGCTTGCTCTGCAAGCTTTAGAACCTGAGTTCAATCCCCAGGACTAATGAAAAAAGACTGGATGTGATGGATGCACACCTGTAATCCTAGTGTGTGCAAACAGGGAGTTGGAGACAAGAGGATCGCCGATGTTCTTTGCCTATCCAGTCTAGAACTAAGTTTAGTGAGAGACCCTGACTCGATACCTACAATGGACAGCAACTGAGAATATCTGATGTATTTGTTGTCAACTTCTGATCTCCAAATGCTCATGCACATACATGCATGTTCACCTGCACACACACACACACACACACACACCTCAAGTAATTTTGTGCATGATAAAGTTTTATGGATCATAGACAATAGAAAGTTTTATGAATTTAGCAGCAGGTATCAAACTCTATTTTTTCCTCCACTCCTTGGACATTAGTACAGACTCAGCTTTTTCATGCAAAGCGTGAATACTATCAGCATCTGCCTCATAAGGCTATCGGAAGCCTGGGGTTAATAATTGAAATGCACACAAACCGATGCCAGTTGTCTAGCCCTGTTCATTATTAAGCAAAACACAACCACTTTTAATCCAGAAGGTCAAAGACCCCATGAAAAGCTGTTACTAATAACATTAAAGGCACACTAGTAAAAACAATGAAGGGCCTCGTATATCTGTAGTGGGAAGAGAAAGATAGGTCAGAATGGGTTTGATTACGTTGACATGACAAGGGAAAAAAATCAAGGTGGGATTTAAAAATATACACAAATCACATGCAGTGCATCCTCAAGTAATTCTGACAACTTAGAGCCACACGCCCAGTTCACACAGAGATCTTTGGGGAGAAAACTCTGGAAGTGGGAGATTTTATGCCCATCCAAAATGAGTTCGAGCAGGAGCCAGCAATTTTTGAGAGAAAGCTTGTGTTTATTTGACCTAGATATCCTGATAAACTATCTACAAGACACAGCAAAAAGTCAGCTGGAAGACAGCTTCCAGGAAATAAACAGGCCCTCATTAAGTAACATGTGATCTTAGCCTGTCATATGTCAACTAAGAGACATAGTCTTAGTTGTCTTAGTTTAATTAACTATCTGTTGGATTTGCACTTTACAGAGCAAAATGGTTTTAAAAACCAAAAACACAAGTCTAGAAATTATCTCACTGTTGTCTAGACTGTCTGACAGCTTCCCTGAAATTCTTCAGTGGGTTAAGTCATTAATAAGATCTAAATAAATTACCATAAAGTCAAAGCAAAATAAATGGAAAAAACACAATCATCAGTCTGACTTCAGTCTTCTGCTCAACACCAAATAATTATGAAGTTAAAGTATTGATACTTTGCCTGCATTGTGTAAGTATTTGATGGTCGAAAACACATCAAAATATTTTTTGATATACTTTTAAACAGTCCTTGGAGGTGCTTACTTCCACCCACAGTATCGTGTCCAAATGCTTACCCAGTTTAACCTGTGCCTTTTGAGTCCGATAGCTAGGAAGTCACCGAGGCCCACAAATGGCACAGAGGTTGCCAAGGACCAAAGTGAATAGCTTAGCCCATCTGGAGATGTCCAAGCAGTCATTTCTTAATAAGAACAGGGCTCATGGAGGCCACCTTTGGTTTCCAGCATCACAGTGCTGGGCGTTCATGTCCTTTAGTCTGAATAACCAGGGGATGGGTGCACTCCACCTACTCCCACTGGGAAGTCAGACTTGCTCTAGTAATCTTCCATAGGAGCGACTGAAACAATAGATCTGTTCCTTCTGCAGGCCTACGAGGAGTTGTCCAGGGAGAAACAGAAAAGTATCAAAAGGCTTTGTAAGGTCACTACCCTTGGTGGAGAGAAGAAAATGATGAAATCTATGTCTGCAGCATCGTGAAGTGTCAGAGGGAGGTGAGCGTCCACCCTGGACCTTTTCCTGTAAAGGGCCCAAAGGTGGAAGGACTCACGTGACACTACCATGTTGCAGACATTCAAGAAGAGGTTGTGAAGTTGCACAAAAGAAGTTATGTCTCTCATTGGAAAGCAAAATGGGAAGGGACTTAGCTTAGCAATAAAACTGCTGCCTCCTTCTAATATTTACTCTGTCTGTTGTTTTTTTTTTTTTTTTTTTCCAATCCAGGCAGGAATACAGAGATGTTTTCCACTTGACAATTTTCTATCTCAGTGACCTAGTTTTAGTCAATACAACACTAAATACAACCCTACAGTGTTCCCTGGGGGTCCTTACAAACCACTGCTTTGGGTTTTTTGTTTTCTTTGTTTGACTGATTTTGTTCTCTGGGTCTGTTTAAAGCCAAGAAACACAGCACACATTACAAGTCTCACTAAAAAAAAAAAAAAAAAAAAAAAAAAAAAAAACACCTTGGCATTGACCTCTCACCGAGAATCGCTGTCCATCAGTTGTGTTAGGGTATTCATTAAAAAAAAAAAAAAAATCAAGGAACAAAAAATATAACGTGTAATAACCAAAAGAGCTAAGAGATTCCTTAGAGAGTGTGACCAAACATCTATATAGAATCCTAGGGTAACAGCAGCCCTGGGCTCCATGAGTCTACAACACTTAGGCAGCATTTCAAGTTGAAGGGTAGAACATGTATATACTTCAATCCCATGAAAAGAGTAACACTGGCCAGAGACTTGGCTCAGCAGCTAAAGGCACTTACTACCAAGCTTAATCACATCTCGGGACCCACATGATAGGAGAGAATAGACTTCTATGTTGTCCTCTTAGCTACACACACATGCCATGAAATGCACACATGCATGTGTGCAGGCACATGCATACACATATATACTAAATAGGTAAACAAAATTTACAAAAGGAGGAACACTTATTTACCTTCTTGTCATGAGACACAAACATCTGACTGCTTTGCAAAGCCCATGGCTGTAAAGAGTCCATCTGCACAGACGGAGGGCAGGGGCTCTCAACAACAAAACTAGCTTACTTTGGCTGTATTTGTACTGGAACAGTACTGGGAGAGAGGTGGCCATTTCTCTAGCAGAAGAAATACCATCGCTTTATTGTCTTAGATTATCAGCAAGGAAAGTGTAGCATGTGCCTAAATTTAGTTTTAAATTGTTACCTATTTTCTGGTGACATACAACTTGTTTGTTATTTAGAATGAATTTTTAAAAACTGATGCTGTTAGTTCATTTATTTCCAAAGGTTATGTCTTTGCCAAGAGATCGGCCTGTCTGCACACATAAGAACTAAACTTTCCTGTCACTTTTTCAATTAAGGGAGAGGTGGTACAACTTCCTAACCATATGGGACCTTTTTTTGTCTTGGGCATTTGAGAAGATAAGTAGAAACTTTATTTATATGTCACACCTACACCTAATGACTAAAGGTATTGGCTGATATTCTCTCTATCTTTTCCTGTGTGTATTTGTGTAAACACACACACACACACACACACACACACACGTATATAATTTTTGTGTGCTGATATTCATCTCATGAACCCATGGAAGCCAAAAGTCAACATCTTGTCTTCTATCGTTGCCACCGAACTTTGGGGGAAGGGTTTCTCTTTGAATCTGGTGCTCACTGTTTGGCTGAAGTGGCTTACTCCAAACCCAGAGAGCCTCCTCTCTCTGTTTTTAGTGTTGGGATTATAGACATGCACCGACCCCACCCAGCTTTTTAAGTCGGTGCTGGAGATCTGAACTTATGTCTCCATGTTTACACCACAAGACCGTTACCCAGGTCCTGGCTGGTATTTCTACTGACATTACATAATACTCAATATGTCAGGACCATAGAAACCAAGCTGATACTTGTTACAAAGTTATGCAAATCGAAACATCTACAAATGAAAATATGCTTCTGCCTTTTTCCACGTCATCCTCTTTGGTTCATTCCATGATCCTTGTTTAACAGCTCCATTAACTGTTAGGAAGCTCGGCCCTCGAGACCCTCCTCTTTTTTGTGGAAAATGCTCATTTCCTACTCTTGATAGGAGAGATTCAAATTGGAAGGACTTCAAGGGAAATAAAAAGAATTACCCCCACTGAATTAAAAACGATAGCGCTTTTGTGGATTAAGAAATAATTTCAGGGTTCATGACCTGCCCAATGTCGTAAAACCAGTTAGTCACAGAAAGCCATAAACGAAGCCCATCATTGCCCACACCCAGAAGTTCCTTCCTCTGAAGCTGGAAATGTTTACCATGGAAAAAGTCTGTCCACAAATGAACTTATCTCCTGCCAGGGAAAGATGAGACATGAATGGGAGAGATAGAAGTAAAAGAGTTAATGTAAAGCCCAAAGCTGTAGACTAAAACCGGTTCCAGGGATTTTGCTTACTGATGTTTTTTGCTAAGTAGGCGATGTGTTTGGTGTTTTCCTGTCATTTAAGTCACTAGACAGAGGGCACAGGAACATAAAAACTGTTTCAGTCACAAGTGCTGGGACTGAAAGCTGTTTCTGGTCCAATAAACATTTTAGGAACCAGCCCTGAGTGGGGAGAGTAGGTCTGTGAGTCATTCACACAACACTGCCAACTCCTCTAATTAGGCAATGCCTCCTGATTTCCAGGGGCCATGGAAGACAAAGTATGAACCACAGACGGATATTTTCTAGGGATGAGGCACTTTGAAACAAACTATTGGTAGAATATTCCTATAGATGAGAGAGACAAGCACCCCTAATAGATGGAAAAGTGAATGGATTCTTTATTATAACTTCTTGCCACTGGTTCATATTCGGCTCTAATTTTGATTGAGTGATGAAATCTAGAGAAGCTTCCAGAACTCATCCTTAAGAAATGCTGACAATCTCACTTTAGTAATCCTCCTGTCTCTACCTCCAATCCCACCTCCTCAGGACTGGAACTGCAAGTGTGTGTGGCCATGTCCAGCATCTTACATGGGTTCTAGAAATTTGACCTCAGGCCCTCATTACTTGCATAGCAGAAGTTCTACCCACTGAGCCATCTTCCCAGCCCAGAAATAAAACCTTAGAAAAAGTGAAAGCCCTGGAGTTGGAAGAGCAGCTCAGTGGTTAGTCTAACTGTTGCAGAGACTGTTGGTTCTAATCTCACATGGTATTTCACAGTAGTCTATAACACTTGGTCTAGAGGGTCTGATACCTTTTGTTGGCCTCTGGGGACACCAGGCACACGCATGATGCACATATAAGCATACAGTCAAACATTCAATACACATAAATGCAAATAAATATTTTTTTTTAAAGAAAAAGCATTAGAAATATTCCACCAAGCTCTGAGTCAGCCTTCTTAGTAGTACATTCCCTAAAACAAATTATAAGAGGCCCAGATGTGAAAATCACAGCAAGGCCCAAGTGTGTCAAACCCTCTCGAATCCAGCCGTGGAACCAGACACTGACGCTATTTAGTTATCATTTAATGATTACACTTGAGCTTCAGTGTGAAAGAACAAAGAAGAAAGACAGGAGGAAATAAGGCTGGCACTCAGCTGGAAGCTTCATCCCTACTGACTAGCTCTCATAATGCAGAAAGGTGCTATCTTATGTGTACCACTGGACGAGAAAAGAATCACCAGTCCTACCCAGCTGTGAACCCTAAAATGTACAAACGTGACTGGTCTGGCACAGTGGCATAACGGTCATGGGGGTAACCAAACACTTCCTGATTGAATTTAAGACTCACTCTACACATTAAAACCCATGCCAGGCACTGTTATAGGCACTAAGAACCTATGGCTGGATAGGTCATAGGCTCTAACTACTATTATTCAGGCAAGTGCACATACTCTTCAACCCAAACAGACCACTGATGACTTGGTGTTATACGCATAGGTTAGTGTACCTGTCAACCTTCACCAGAAAAGCTTCCTTTTGCAGTAGATAGCCATTAACTTAGAGACTCACAGCTGATCAAGGTGCAGAGAATATGAAATTGTGGGTTACTCAGCCATAAATGAGACATCTATATTACAACCTTCTTCCCAAGGGTAGGGCATCACTGTAGAACTTGAGGGAGGAAGATTACTATAGCCAAAGATGGTAGATAACTCTTAGAAAACTGTATTCTGTACAAGGCATGGTAGTTGTATGTGTGAATTCACATCAGTTGAGACAGACCCATGCAAGCTCAAGCCAGATGAGATATCATCACACAGAGAGGAGGTAGGCAGGAACACTAATCCCTTGCTAAGGAGCTATCGGCAAATGATGGGTTCAGGGAAATAGAGAATCAGCTCTCTTTAAGGATGCAGACTTCGGTGAGCAGACCAACCCTCAGTGAAGGTCACACAGCCAAGAGTGTGTGGGCAGCACAAACTGGATTTCTTTGTGTCAGGTCCAAACGAAACTCAGGACATACAGCTATCCATGGAAGTCCCTATTACCATATCAGAACACATACTGGCCTCCAGATGCTCAGCATCTCAAGTACCCGGTTCAGAGCTCATGCTGGCCTCTAGATTCTCTTCAGCTCTTCTGGCTTAGCCCCTTACCCTAAACACACCCAGCTCATAAGCTTCCCTTCCCCCACTTCTGATCCATATATAATCCTGCCATTTTGACCACACTCTCTCCTGCTTTTCTCTCTTGTCTTCCTCTCTTTCTCCCCTGCTTCTTCTCACAAACATGTTCAGTCCACTACTTTCTCTCCCTTCTCTGAACTTATCTAGATTCCTTTGGCCATGCTTTCATCACATCTACAATTAAAAACAAACAAACAAACAAACAAAAAACCAACCTTCTCCTCAACCATACCTTGACGTGATCATGTCCTTACTTTATATGGTTTGATAGGTTTCAAAAAAAAAGCAGGTCACAGTTGGGTGGGTTGGCAGGAAAGATACATCTGAGAGGAACAGGGGAGGTGAGGATGATAAAAAACAAATTGTACAAAACACTGAAAAAAATAATAATGAAAGAAAAAGAGTAATTCCTGGTACCATGTTTCCTTAAACATAAGTATAGTAACTGTTCATCAGAACATTATCTATAATAATTCCTTGTCTGGTATGTAAATCATATTCCTGGATAACCCAGCAGCCTGGGGAGTTGGAGATTTTCCCTTGTGGCTCCCATAAACACACTAGTAGTTTTCAGTAGGAAAAAATAAATCAATAAATTTCCCAAAGGACATTTTCAAGGAGAATAAAATGATAAGATTCAGGTTCAGTGACAGAGAGAGAGAGAGAGAGAGAGAGAGAGAGAGAGAGAGAAGAGGAGAGGAGAGGAGAGGAGAGGAGAGGAGAGGAGAGGAGAGGAGAGGAGAGGAGAGAAGAGAAGAGAAGAGAAGAGAAGAGAAGAGAAGAGAAGAGAAGAGAAGAGAAGAGAAGAGGGGCCCTTTTCCTAAAATAAGGTTGAGGGAGACGCCTAATGTCTACCTCTGACTCTGTATACACATCCACAGATGAACATGCACATCTACCCACAAGCATGTGTGTACAATGCACACACACACACATTACACACACACACACACACACACACACACACACACACAGTGTTGAGATCAGAGTGTGCCTTACTCCAAGTTTCTCCATATTGTGTCAAACACTGGAGAATCAAATTCACAAGTCGCTTTTGACTCTGCCAACCTCAGGTGGGCTCTGACGGCACGGTTCCATGCTGAGCTGTCATCTGACGTGATTCTAGGGCTGAAGATTCCCAGACGGCTCCATCCCTCTTGTTGACACAGCCTCCTGGACTGCCTGCTGCTCTGCCTGTTTGCCATCTGGACCTGGACCTGACCGTCTGGCTGCTCTCTCCTGCTCAGGGTCCTGTTCAATCTTTTTATCTAGCAAGGCAATTTTACAGTTTTGCTTTCAAATCTGACACCTGCAGCTTCAGCAGCACCCCCACCCCACCCAACCCTGTTCCACTTCATTATTATATTAACACAGATTTTCTCAGCCTACTTCTGAACGCTCTTGAACATTACAACTGTGTCCTCTTGACTTTGGATTTTATTTTTATTTATTTATGTTTTGTGTGTATGGGTCTTTATCTATATGAATGTCTTGTATACTAAGCTCTAGGAGGCCAGGAGTTTTGTATTCTAAGGAAGTAGAATTTCAGACAGTTAACCACCATGTGGTTGCTGGGAACTGAACCCGGGTTCTCTGGAAGAGCAGCCAATGCTCTTCGACACTGAGCCATCTCTCCAGTTCCCGTGTCTTTCACTTATATTCATTCTGTAGCCAATAGGTATGTAGAGATACATCAATGTATTTACCGTGTGTGATATACGGTGTGTGATATACTGTGTGTGGTATACTGTGTGTGGTATACTGTGTGTGGTATACTGTGTGTGATATACTGTGTGTAATATACTGTATGTAGTATACTGTGTGTGGTATACTGTGTGTGATATACTGTATGTGGTATACTGTGTGTGGTTACTGTGTGTGATATACTGTATGTGGTATACTGTGTGTGATATACTGTGTGTGATATACTGTGTGTGGTATACTGTGTGTGGTATACTGTGTGTGATATACTGTGTGTAATATACTGTGTGTGATATACTGTGTGTGGTATACTGTGTATCATATACTGTGTGTGATATACTGTGTGTAATATACTGTATGTAGTATACTGTGTGTGGTATACTGTGTGTGATATACTGTATGTGGTATACTGTGTGTGATATACTGTATGTGGTATACTGTGTGTGATATACTGTGTGTGATATACTAAGAGTAAACGTTAGCAGTTGAGACTACACTAAGGAACTCGTGTTCACCTTCGCCAAGCTCCTGAGGTAGGTGGATTTATGACATCACTGCCATTGAAACTGCTAAACTTTGTGAGTTTGTCATCAATCAGTAGATTCTGATAGAATGGAACAACACCAATGTATTCACCCATGTCTTTGGCACATATGCATAACAGCAAAAATAATTAAATAAAACAAAAAACGTTAAGTAAGATGGGAACACTCTCCACAGCTGCCTTCAGGATTGGGGGGGGGGGTCTAAGTTGTCCTTGCAGCGACATATCAGAACCCAATCTCTCACTGGGTGCACACTAAATATTATTATTACTATCTTCATCTTAGCAGCTTGCTATGGCTACGGTCATGTTCAAATATTCACTTTAAATGAAGTTCCTCCCATAATTCTTGGGGACTGATCAGTAATATTTTGAGAAACAACCTTTATAGTCGGCCAAGTAGGGACAAAGTAGACCATGAACCATCAGTCAGCATGCCCATGCATGCCTTTTCTGGTGGCCTTCCTGGTATCTGTTCGCTCCTGCTGTGGTTTGTGTTTGGTTTCAATGTGTACAGAGGCATCTTTCTTCACCAATGCTGACTGTAATCCACATTAACTTTTTGCTTCCCATGCTTGTTTCGGCATTTTCAAGCTCCGTATCCAAAAGATCAGTCCAAAGAGTAAACAGGAAACTGCCTGAGCAGGTTGTCCAGTGATCCAGCAGAGGCTAAATGTTCCAGCACAGAATAATAAATTCACCACAGGGCATGATGAGGAAGGCTGGGGGCAGCTCAGCAGCTGATGCAAGAGCATTTACGGCTGAAATATCAGTGGGCATTAATACCTTAGTGTTTAAGTCCTGTTACGTATACCTTGCAATACTCCCATGCATATGAATTACCCAAGAAAGAAAACCACACGTATGGTAAAGATTTTTGCAAGGCTGGATGACTGAGGAGAACTTTGTGATTCTGGGGACCTGGAATACTGCAGATCCAGAGTCAAATTAAATTATCAGTAGCTATCTCTGGTCCCCTTACTAGCTATCCATTGTCTACCAGTGTCTTACAGAATATCCTCCAGTTTGGGGGCAGAACAGTTGCTATGTGTTAGCTTGGCAGAAGACCAGTTTCCACCAATTCAAAAGCTAAGAATATTATTAGATGATGTCACACACCCATGGCAGAGTTATGCGACCCACTTGCCTGATGCTTTCACAATGCCTTGGCTTCCCACCTCCCTGTAGTTCTGGAGCATATACCTACTTCCACATTGCATATACGCTAACTAGCATATAGACTAATTTTTTCCAAACATGTAGGCACACTGTAGCCTCTGCAGTTCTAATTTAAGATAAAATAACTCCCCCGTGAGATTTGGATATGTACCTGTGTAATGACTTGGTTCTGAAATGTTTCCCCTTAGACTCCAGTGTTTGAACCCAGTAGGTGGCACTGTTTTTAAGGGAGCTTCCTGAGGTGAGGCATTGCTGCAGGAAAAGTTGCAGGAGGTGGGCTTTGAGATTAAAAGGCCTCAGCACTTCCAGTCTGCTCTCCCTGCTTGCTGTGGGCTTGACATCCAAGATGGGAGCTCTCAGCTCCCTGCCTCCATCCATGACATCTACTGTCATGCTGTGCCTATATTTAATGGAGTCTAACTCTCTGGAACTGGGAGCTAAATTAAATCCTTCTTTTGGAAGTCGTCTTGTTTAATCCCTGAATCTGTTCCAGGGAAATGGTCACTCAGGTTTAGTTCAGAGGAGATTATCTCTTAATCTGAGGTGGAGAATTGTGTTTTGTTTTGGCATCAAATTGCTTTGGTTTCAGTCAGTTTCCAAGAGTGCATCTTACTCAAGTGTCTTAATGTGAACCCCGATGCAAGATACAATGTTTAGCTTTCAAAAACTATTTGATTTTTGGTTTTGTCTGTTTGTTTGTTGGGTTTTGTTTTACAGGCTGGCTTATGGTTTTTTTTTTTTTTTTTTTTTTTTTTTCTATAAATGTCTAAGACAGAGGTCACTGGAGAATCGTTACTATGAAAGAATGGTGTCCCCAGAGGACAAAGGGATTTCCAACTAAGAGTGATATACTGCAACCAAAGGGCTTTCCAAACTAATGTGTATTGGGTTGTGGCAGATGCAAGGAAGGACAAACAGATTCCTTTTAAGTCTTTCTATTAAAATCAACCAGAGGAAATGCAGACTTTAATGTACTCATCCTCATCCCTAAACTGAAAGTCAAGGATCACTGGAAAAAATCCAGTTTCACCTCTGAGCTCACCTGCCCTCAATCACATAGAGTCCGGTTAGATTAAAGAAAAGTAGATAGCTCTGAAAGAAGCAGCCAGTGCAATTTGACTTAGCGATCCAACGCTGGCCACTATCTATAAAAAGTAGATTGTGAACCCAAGCAAATAGGATTTGAAGCTATTATCTTCATACAGAAGAGCCTTTGAGGAATAAGTTGCAGCGTGCAGGAAATGCCAGCTTTTACTGTCAGACGATCAAAATGTTCCACACTTAAGAGGAGACTTTTGTGTATTTTTTTAAAGAATTAAATTGAATCAATATTGGAGACAGTGCCAATTCTTAATCGCTAGAGCTACTGAAGTGATTCTGCTACTTGCCAAAAATAAACTGGTTACCACTGGCTCCGTGCTAAAAAGGGTTTTCTCTGGAATCATACTTAGCAGTCCCCCAAAGAAGCCGTATAGCTGTTTTAAGACATAAATACATTTTCTATCATTAGAAATATTTCTAAGCAATGCAACAATTTATTCCACACAAGATTCGGAGTGAACTTACGTTTCACTAAACTGATCTCACATCTCATTGTCATGGGCTAGCGCATTCTTTATCTGCATATGTGTTTTGCTTTCTTAGCTTCGTAAGTAATGTGCTAATAAAACACTTTAGGTTATATCCTAGATTGCCTAGTTACAGAGGCTTATACTATGTGTAAGAGGCCTTATGTAGTCAGAAGACAGCATTTCTCAGAGTAAGCAGCTCCCTTTGTCTCACCTCCATACCGCTGTGATGTATTCCTGGAAGGTGAGTGTAGTGTGTACGGATCTGGACATCTGTAAGTGTCACTGTCTCTACTGAATATGCAAATTAGATGGCAGAAGAGTTTTTCCTCTGTGATAAACAGGGAACAACAAGGAAGAAGGGAGAGACTGTGTATAAAAATCACACAGTTCAGATTTCCATAACCTTTAAGTCCAGTATTCTGACTTTGGTATCCAGGTGTCCACTTTGAGAAGCATTAAACCTTTTGGCCCAATATGAGTGCTAGAGACTTGTCCCCTAGTTTCCATGTGTAAGCCTTTTAACCTTTTCAGGTTCCATATCCCCACGGCTATGAATCTCAGCTAATGTCACCCCCATAAACTCTTGGGAGCCTCCCCCATTCCAGATCTTTGGCATGTCCTAGAGATGCCCCCCATTCCCCATCCCCCCACGAGCTGCAGATGAAGTGATCACCTCCTGCAACCAGGCAGAAGGAGGGATCGGGACACCACCTTACCCACAAAACTTTCAACCCAAAATTCGTCCTGTCTACAAGGAATCTAAGGACAAAGATGGAGCAGAGACTGAGGGAACAGACAACCAATAACTGGCCCAACTTGAGACCTATCCCATGGATAAGCACCAATCCCTGACACTACTAATGATACTCTGCTATGCTTGCAGACAGAAGCCTAGCATGGCTACCCTTGGACAGGCTCTGACAGCAGCTGACTGAAACAGAGCAGAGATCTACAACCAAACACTGAATAGAGGGTCAAAGAATATAGAAGAATTGGGGAACGATTATAGAAGAATTGGGGAGCGATTGAGGCACCTGGAGGGGATAGGAACTCCACAGGAAGACCCACAGAGTACACTAATCCAGACGCTTGAGGTGTCTCAGAGACTGAACCACCAACCAAAGAGAATACACAGGCCGGAACTAAGCCCTACACACATGTACAACTGGGTCATCATGTGGGTCCCCCAACAGCTGGAACTGTCTCTAAAGCTGTTCCCTAACTGAGCTGCCTCGTCTGGCTTCAGTGAAAGAGAAAATACCTAGCCATGCAGAGCCTTGACTTGCCAGGGTAGAGGGATACCCAGGAGTGGGGGGTGGGGGTGTCTGTCCTCTCAGAGGTGGAGGGAGAGACCGTGTGAGGGGGAACGGGAAGAAGCAGGGGCAGCAATCAGGATGTAAAGTAAATAAACAAATAAACCAGTGGGGAAAAGAAGAGTTTTGACCTCTCGAATTTCTACCCAGGTATCTATTATATGGATGCATGTCAATATTTTATATAGTTCCAAGATCCTTGTCTGTATCACTTTTAGCCGTGAGAGTGACACAATGTTTTAAGACCCTTACTTGGCTGTGCATGGGAAGTTGTGGGGGTCAGTAGAGGGTATCAGATCCCTCTTAAAAGATGCCGGATGCAGGTTCTAAGAAAGGAACTCACTCCTGAGCCACCATGGCTGTCTTCGAAGCCAGCGCTTATTTCTAAGTTGTCTACTTCAAAATCTACCATCTCGGTACATGATAGTAATCTAATATTGTCGATCATCTCAAAAGACATTTGATTCCATAGGCCTACTCAAGAAATACAGTGCAAAGCGTCAATGAATGCAGTGAAACTTATCTGCAACTTCTCACTTAAAATACTTCGTTGGCTCAAATTTAGCAACAAGGATGTCTCTGTTTTTTTTTTTTTTAAATTATTTTCATTTTGCTTTCTAAGTAAGTAAATAATTCCTAACCAGCTCTAAGTGCCCAGTTATTAGAATCTCAGAAGTAAATGCATTATAGCTCCTTCTTCTAATGATACCCAGCTTCAACAAGATTTTTTGAAATGTAAATATTTATCTTCAGTAGCTTTCTATATAGCTTTCTATATTTGCTTCTAAAAAAATTATATGGTTGGGAAAAGCAAGTGATGGCTCATAATTTATGTAATTGTGAAGAATGCAAGTCACAGAGTGTGCGTTTTATATATCTGTTCTTCATTTTCAGTTCAGTCACTGGAGATCATTTCAAACCCTAGCCTTTTAAACATCTGCTGCTATTCACAGTTGAGCAATGAAAATACGTGTTGTAGTTTTAAATGCTTTGTGGGAAGTTTCAGACATAGTTCAACCAATATAGCCTCTTAAATCTAGCTCTTAGGTTGTTTTTGTTTGGCTTGGGTTGGGTTTGGAGACAGTGTGTGTCTTCCTAAGTAGTTCAGGCTAGCTTCCTACTTACAATCCTCCTGCCTCAGTCTCCCATGTGTTGGGATTTATAGGCATGTACCATCACACCCAGGTTTAATACTTTAAATATTTCATCAGACTCTTACATGTAGCATTTGCTGTCTATAAACATGGACAAAGTCATGAAGTGCTATTAAATTGTCATAAGTCATATGGACTGCAAAAATTTTAACAGTGAGTCGTCACAAGCTGGACCTCAGTGATATAAGGCTTATTTTGCACGAAAAGAAGTATGTGAGTATATATTCTGCGTTATCTTTACTCAGATTCTACTCAGCCAGTTCCCTTTATTAAGGAATCAATTGGTGTCTAACCTGGCCTCAAGGGGTATGTGCTAGAATTAAGAAAGTCTTGGGTAGAACAATCTTGGGACCATTGCTTTAGAACCACACATCGTCATTACTTTCTTACAGCCCAGTCCATAGATATTCCCCAGAGAACATGGATGCTTAATGCCATCTCTATGGTTACCAACTGAGCATCCTTGAGCAAATTACCATGCTGCTCTAAGCCCCACTTTGTTACTTATGAGGATGCTAATATGTCTGCCAGCATCCTAAAGTCCTTCTAAGGATTATAGAGAATCGTGAGAAATATGTACTTGTTATCTATCCTAACGGGTTCAACATGTGTTGTTTAAAAAGCCTAACCAGAAATCTTAAAGAAACAGGGAACCCTTCATCTATCAAAGCAGGCAAACAGATCCTGTCTGTATCGGTAGATCCTAAACATTCTCGTGCCTTGAATACTCTCTACCAGCCTCCAGTCTAGCAACTGTGTAAAGCCTCCCTGGAGGATGACGTATCGGCTGGACAAAAGAAGGTATTTGGAGAAGAGCACTTATTAGTCTGAGGATGCTCTAGATCAGTGGTTCTCGACTTTGCTGGGTGGAGGGATCATTCTACCCTTGACAAATATAGTTCCCTGACTCTATCTGCTCTTTGTTCAGCTGAACACATCTAGTGTGCACATGCTTCATTCCCATTTAACCCGTTTGATTGACACCTAACAACTGCATCTCTTTATGTAGAGTGTGGTAATTCAGTACATACCTACACAGTCTGGTGATTGAATCAGGGGCATCGGCACCTCTAACTTCTAAGTAGTTATCATTTTGTTACATAAGGAAATTTCAAACTCTTCTTCAGTCCTCCTCCTCCTCCTCCTCCTCCTCCTCCTCCTCCTCCTCCTCCTCCTCCTCCTCCTCCTCCTCCTCCTCTTCTTCAAAAGCTCTATGGTAAAGTGTTGCGAACTCTAGTCATGCATCTGAACATTTGAGCTAATCTTTTTCTGTATCTACGTTTCAATGCTTAGCATCCCACCAGCCTCTATCCCGCACCCTTTACCTCTTCATACTCTCTAGTGCCGTACTGTGTTCTCTGCTTAGATAGGGTTGCCTTCTGAGTGTGAACATGTACAGGTATATGTGTGTATTCAAATGTCCTAATCATTTTTTTTTCTGTGTTCTGTACTTTTATTAAATGGGGAAAGGAGGTTTCCTCTAGTAGTTTATAAGGGACAGAACTTCTCCCATATTTTCTTTTAATAATTCTATGATTCATCTTCTTTTAAAAAAAAAATGCTTTAATGATATGCCTGGAGCAAGTATGTACATGTTAGTGCAGTGCCTTTGGAGGCCAGCAGAGGTCACCAAATCCCTTGGAGCTGGAGCTGGAGGTTGTTGAGAGCGACCACTTTGTGGGTGTTTGGAACTGAATTCCTATCCTCTGGCAAAAGACTTGTGTGGTCTTAACTGCTGAGCCATCACTCCAGACCCTACAGTTCATCTTTTAAATGTAAGTTTAAAATGTGTGAAATAATCAGTCGGTAATTTTCATCTGTAAAATATCTGTGTGTGTGTGTGTGTGTGTGTGTGTGTGTGTGTGAATATACACATGCTTCTATGTAACTTTGTCCCACTTAAAAGTTCTCTTTGTGTTTGAACATGAGGGTACAGATAAATGAGGTCTGAAGACATGTCCTTCCTCATGCTTCCAGATCAATCTCTTTCAAGTTGGAGCCTGTTTTGGACTATATACTCTAGCTCAAGAATACCTTTGAATTATGGGGTCTGTCAAATACATTTCAAATCCCTGACAGATCTAGTTTCCCTCAGAACTCTTCTTTCCTGTGTGTCACATAATGTTTATTTTGCCAAATGAAGACAATTCAAAGAATTGTCTAAATTCTAAGTAATTTATCTCTGGGATATAATCTCAGCTTAGTTCTGGGAAATATGACATAACCCTAGTGAGTTTCCTGCCCAAGAGCAAAATATGTCTCTCAGTTTAATTGTTATTTTTGCATCTTTCTCAAGCATACGTTCGAATGTTTCTTTGAATGATTTACTACATTTGAAACCTGCCATCTGGTCAAATTTTCTTAACGGTGTTAACAGTCATTCTTTTAATGTCTCTATTATGAGGGGTGGTTATGATTATTTTGTGCTACTGGGGATCAAACCCTTTCATTTACATGTGAATATTATATGTAAGTACAGATGTTACATATTGCTATCTCAAAATATAAACACATATAAATATAAATTTCATATGGCTAATTTTATACTTGGACAGGTGTATGATTTTTGTCTTTCTAATAATTATTAAGTTATAGTAATAAAACATAATATTGAAATAGTCTTACTTTCCTAGAAGAAATTTCTTGTGTGTGTTTTAAACACTATGTTGTTGTTATTATTATTATTGTTATTATTAACAACACCTTATATTATTAGTTTGCTTTCTACCTTCTATTTATTCCATGCCAAAAAGAATAGAACCCTATCAGCCATTTTCACTCCTCTCTAGCTGATGTTCAACTGCTGGGAGAACATTCTGTTTAGAGGCTGTAGCTGTAACACATGATGCTATAGAACTACAGCTACCTTAGCTACAGTCTCACTCTTTGGGAAAGAGTCTCCGAGAACCACCATGCTTGGTCTGTGTTTCCCTTGACTTCTCAGCGCTCTAGACCCTGTGCTTGGTCCGCTCCAAACGTCTCCACACGTTGCCATACATTCTTTGGGGTCAGATTATGGCTATTTTCAAGTTTGCTGGCATGACGGTTGCCCAGTCTGTTTATACTTTGATTTGTTGGGTATGATAAAGGCGATTTTGATTTTGTTTTGATTTTTGATTTGTTGGGTATGATAAATTGGGAAATGATAAAGGCGATGCTCTTTACCGCCCCCTACTGACACTCCCCCTCTATTGCTCTAAAGGCTGATCTTCACTCCCATGGGGTTCTTTACTTAACCAGCTAACCTCCTATTTTTAGATATTTAGGCTGTTCCAAATCTTTGCTGTGACTAATGTCCCTAAATAGAAAAAGAAAAGGAACAATTAACTAGACCAGGATCTGAGAAAATCCAGTTCAGTCACACAAAATAATGACTAGCAAGGAAGTGGGGAGGGAGCGGCGGCCAGTTAAGGAGGTTGATGGGAGAGGTTGCCTTTATGGGGTGAGCTACACTGGCAGAGCATAACAGTAAGGGAAGCAGTCTCTGTGGCAAGTTCCTCTTGTTTAATGCCTTCTTTTGCTTTTGCTCCCCACATCCTCTTGCAAGTAGCATTGTCTGTGGAAATAGCCTAGAACACCATCTCAACCTGTGGGCTGCTAACCCCGACCCTTTTTCACAGGGGTTGGATATCAGACATCCCGAATATCAGATATTTACATTACAATTATAACAGCAGAAAAATTTCAGTTATGAAGTAGTAACAAAATAATTTTATAGTTGGGGGTCACCACATCATAAGGAACTGTGTTAAAGGGTCACAGCTTTTGGGAAGGTAGAACGATCACTGGCCTGGAAGGTGCTAAGCTAAGACCTGGGAGCTGGTGATGCTCTGTGACTCTGTTTCTCATTGGTCTAGATTCTTTGAAAATCCAGGCTGTCCTTAGTCATCACGAACGGTTCACGGGGGAGATTGCCGCGTGGAGGAAACTTCTATCTGGAGATGTGGAAGTCACTCCACCGTGACTGTGAGATAGTCCATGGACTCAGCTGGTGGTCCATCTCCTCGGATTCTTTTAGTGGACATGAGCAGGTGTTCTAAGAACAGTGGCAACAGTGTAGTTTCTTGCTGTCCTGGACACAGGTGGTAATGAGCTTTAAGATTGTTCACTCGTCTTTTTCCCCTCTCTGAAGAATCTATAGAGGGACAGTCTTGCTGGCACTAAAACTCATCAGTGTCTACACCACACCTCAGATACAGATCTCTCAAATCAGACGGAGTCCTAGACCGACAGCTGATTATAAATAAGCCTGTACAGCAATCCCCAAAGCCACAGAGCCTTCTTCTAAATACCCGCACTGTCAAGTCAGTGGGGATGGGAAGGCATGCCATGCGCACACACAGAGCTCTGCCTTGTGTCTCACACTGGGTAAAAGAAAACATTCAGATGGGTAACAGCATCCGATGTGTGAAATCTTCAGAGACTGGTGGAAGAGCAGTGCACGGAAAGATGAGAAAGGCTCTATGGATGCTTTAGTCTGAATTCTTTGTTATTTACTTGAGCAGCTGGGAGCCAGACAGCTAAGGAGAAGCCTGACTTTTTTTTTTTTTTTTTTTTTTTTTTTTTGTGTTACCAGAGTGTGGAGTAAGACCCAGAGAGGTGGGGATGCATCATCTGAGAGGGCCAGGTTGGCCTGACACTACAAATAGCACTGGCTGGGGGCAAGGGGTAGCTGGAGAGGGAGGGGAAGGGGGAAGGTGGCCAAAGAAAAAGAAAAGGAGGGCGGAGGGAGGGATGGAGGGAAGAAGGAGGGGATGGGAGGGAGGGAGAAGGAAGAAGAGAGGAAAGGAGGGGGAGAGGGGGAAGGAGGGGGAGTGGTTGTATAAGACTTTGCAGATAAGCTGTTTTGAAACACAAGCCTGGTTTCCTCCTTCTGTAGCTCTGATAAATTATTACGGACAAAGCAGCATGAAGATTTTTAAAGATGGTCTTCACTTTCCTCCTTCCTTCCCTATTCTTCATCTATAAAGGAGAAGTGGGGCCACTGGTGTGCACACAAGATGGGACCACTGATGTGTAAAAGTTTCATCACCCTGGATCCCTAAGAGGCACCCTGCCCCCACAGCAGCCTCAGGCTGTCCATAACCTTCTACAACCGCACAGTAAGCTAAGAGTTATTGGTCTAGGAGACTGCTAGATCAAACCAGAAAATTATGAAGCTTCAGATGTGTGCATTTCAGTCCTTTTAAGAGAGATTATGAGTATTTTGAGCCATTTCATAGGATTATGGGAGACATGCAGAATAAAGAAACAAACTATTAGTAGGTTTGGTTTTCTGGGAAGAAAACTAATAACCTAAAAGAGTATTTTATACCAAGACATTTAAACATAATCTTGTTTATTTTACAGTCTTACCTTCTGTGGTAACTCTAGTAAAAATAGATTAAGGTGAAAAATCACTCATCCTCTTATTAGAAAATAATTTCTAAAAATGGAAAGATACAGGCCAATCAACTACAGTGTTAACAGGCCCAAAAGTAGTACTGGATAGGTGTTTGTGTTTTGTGCTTTGTTTTTAGTCCAAGTCTACAGTGGCATTTTATGCATCTGTTCATTTCACATTAATATTTGATACTTTGTGCTTATTGACTTATATAGTAAAGGCATGTATATAATTGTGTTTATGGGTGTACATGGGTATGTGGTGTATGTGCACATGTGTGCACCAGTGTGTGGAGGTCAGAGGTCAACCTTCGCAGCTCTAATCTTTGAGACAAATGTTTGTCACTTCAACCTGGAACTCTTGTTGATTCAGCGAGACTGACTACTAAGACTTTCACAGGCATCTCCCTGCCTCTTCTTCCCAGCTCTGGTTACAAGCAAGTGCCACGAGGTCCAGCTTTTTACTTAGTTCCTGGAGATCAAACTCAGGTGCTCACAGTTGTGTAACAAACTCTTCACTGACTGAGCATCTCACCAGCCCTGACGCCTGACACTTTTAAGTGAAATAAGTCCTATTCACATGTCACCATTGCTGAGGGACATTAAGAGATGCAGAAGGAAGCCTGGGATGACAGACTACCAGGGCATTCCCAACAAACATGAATTCCACTTGAAACATCAGCTCAAACTGCAGTGGGCAGTTTACCAGTCTTGATAGAAGCATTGTTTGTAGTATATCTTCATTCAGATTGCCTCTATCTGTTGGCTTATTAGTTTGAGCACACAGTAGAGTATATAAATACATCCTTCGATTAATAGAGGGATAGAGACAACTTTCCTTTAACACTGATTTTTTTTATTCCTAGTAACTTTGTAAAAGGTATCTATTTTTGTGCACCAACTACTTAAGGCATATGAAAAACACCAGAAGCAAAATCTATCTTCTTCTGAAACATCCAGTATGTCACACTTTAAATGTTTTTGTATATTTACAAAAGAAAAAAAATATAAGTTTATTTAACTGAAATTTCACACCCCTCCTATGTGTGCTGAAATCATTCTAGTTTGGGTTTTTGTTTTCTTCCCTTATTGAACAAGACAAAGCTCACTGGCTTTGTTGCAGGCGAAGAATACTTTTGTCAACATGATTCTGCTTCTCCTAACTTCCCATCACAGAATGCCAATGTGGACTCTCTCCCAGTTAACTGAGTGCCAGAGATCTTTCTCAAGGTCCTTCGGTGTTTCTCACTCCCATCTTGTTGCTTAGACTCCTGGCTAGATGTGGTACAGGTCTGTCAAAGACAATCCAATGAATTGATTCCTCTATCTCAGTTTATTTATATGGACTGTCCTTATCACTGTCGCATGGAGAATCTAGAAGCCTCTAGAAGTCTCTCTTTAGAAGTCTCTCATGTCAAGCCTTCCATAGACAGCCCTTTGGTTCTACAGGTTCCATATGAAGAGGTTTGATTGATCATTAATCAATAATGTTCAACCATTGCTGACTTGTATCATATGACTTTCTGTAAATGTATCTTTTATTCTCCTGATTTAATTGTCATCTCAGAGGCTCACTGTCTCCTTCTTCTAGCCCAGGCCTAGTCCTAGAAACTTCTAGCCTCTGTACAATCTCATCCAGGCCTAGAATGTTTTTAGTTTCTGAGACTTGCTAATGACTAAGCTTTTTGTTCTTTCTGATCTCTGGCTAAATGAATGAACTCAGCTGTTCTGGCTCAAAACTCCTCTCTACTCTGATTCAATCTGGCTTCTCTTGGCTTCTCCTGAATTGCTCTGCTTGGCTTCATACTAGCTTTGGCAATATGTTCTAATCTTGTAGCTCTTCTTCATTCTCTGGCTTGTTCTGTCTTTGTGTCTAGCTTGTTCTCTGTCTGCAACCTATCTCTGTACAACTAACCCAGCAAAATTGCCCTCTCTCCCCCTCTCTCTGCACTGCCGTCTCTTAAAAAGCTTCTCTTTTCTTTCTGTTCTTGTGAGAATTGGGCATATCCAATTCTTTCAAATCTTTCTCTGATTTGTTACTTTATCTGCCTCTCAATTAGACATCACTTTCAAACATGAGTGTTTCCTTCTACAAACTAACTTTACCTTCATTGTTTGGGATTAAAAGTGTGTACTAAGGGCATACAGAGGTATTAAAACTGTGTGCTAAGGCTGAGCTACACCACAACTAGAAACAGGTTTTTCAGTAACCATCACAATCTGGGGTTCACAGTATGATTGAATATCCTGCAACAGTTATGTGTATGGGGTTGCATCTGTAAAGGACACACATTATTTGTTCTTGTCATTATTCCATAAGCAATGTGGTACAACCACTATTCACGCAGCATTGGCATTTCACAAGGTCTTACAAGTAATTGTCAGGTGATCACTGAGGGTGATTTAGAATATATAGGAAGAT
Organism: Arvicanthis niloticus; assembly: GCF_011762505.2. Classification (NCBI taxonomy): domain Eukaryota; kingdom Metazoa; phylum Chordata; class Mammalia; order Rodentia; family Muridae; genus Arvicanthis; species Arvicanthis niloticus. Next base: position 14,415,958 of record NC_133436.1, on the reverse strand, counting down.
CTGCATAGTTGTATGCAGATATTATGAGATTTTTTTTTTACATTAGGTAATTTGACTAATTGTAGTTTGACTTTATTATCTCCAAATTAAGGTGTGTACATGGGGGCTGGAAGCAATCTTCTATAGATATCAAAGGACAACTGTATTATTGTGTGTTTGGTATCTTCATTAAAGAATCAATCAGCCTTTTCAAGTACACCCTCCACCCAACGTTTCAGATTAGAAAAATATTCATTCCTCCCTAACCCCCTTTTGTTCAATTTTTATTTAGTTGAATTCTAGAGAGGCCGAAGCAGAGTGAAGAATCATTGCTCGAGGTATAAGTTCTAGGAAATCTACTGTGTATTCTATCTTATTGGAGTGTAACTTACCAGAAAACCACAATTATCATTGTGTTGGTATGCAGAGCTGGAATCATTTCATACAAAGAGTAGATGACAGACAGGAGAGAGTACGTACCTATCAAGGAGCAGTACTGAGCAGCCCAGGGTCACCTACTAACCAGGAGTGGTCACATAAGAGTTTGGGAAACCCGATGGGATAAAATAAGACACAGCCATGAAGCAACAAAGAAAAAGATCTCTAAGACATGTGAAGGGCCTCCTTTGAAGTCTTTCCTCTTTGAGAGATGGATTAAAATGAAAGTCAGACTCTACAAACTTGGTACCTAATACATTCATGAAATCCCTAGAAAAACACTTCATGTTTGATGCTACAAAAGATTCAATTTACCGTAAACGAGAGGCTACTTAAATTGTCGAACTTTGCCTAAAACTTGTTAAAGCATCTTCCAACTGTCCATTAAAACTAACCCCCCATTCCCTGTGTCAATCTAGACCATTACTTTCTCTCAGTTCTTGTACGTAAAGTTCTTCCAAGGAGTTCCCAATATACTGGATGTGGACATATTAATTCCTTGGTCCTTCTTGTCCCCTTTAGACTTCTGTTCTTACTGTTTCAATGAAAACACTCTTGTGGATGTCACACCTCTTCTTTATGATATTCTAAGAGTGATTCTCTTCTCATATCACAGAGCTTATGCATGCGGGGGCCTCGCTAATGACATTCTCACTCTCCAAACTCCATTTATCCGGATGCCAAGCCATCTGTCTCCATGTGCTCGCCTCGCTATTCTACTTCTTCTAGTCAACCTCTGTGGTACTCTTGTGCTGAGCTTCATACATCGAGGGTTACTTTTCATAGAGATACAGGAAGAAGCACCTTTTCATCTCAGAAAATACATGGACAGACCAAAGGGAGGATTCCATTCAAGTGCAGCTTGATGTATCATATATGACGTAATGGAATTTTTAGGGTTACAGGAGAACCCTAAAGTCCAGAAGCACAGATGTACTGTGGGATATCTGATCACACTGTAAAAACCCTGAAATTGTGGTGTTTACTGAAAAAAAAAAAACCTGTTTCTAGTTGTGATGTGGCTCAGCCCTAACATATAGCTGTAATCCTAGAATTTTCTGTTTATTGTAAACAAGATTAAATAAGGTTGATCATAGGTAAAGAGGCGGAGCAAGCAACAAATTGACATGAAGTAAATAGGAAAGATAAAGAGAGAGTAAGAGGAGGTCAGGAGGATGGATAGAGAGACACACAGGAAGTAAGAGGGAAGGACATTCAGTTTGAAGGGTTTTGGAGACTGTATGGAGAAGGAGAGCTTGCTTATTTTGGGGGGACATCAGCTGAGAATGAGCTCCGCCTCTCTGAGCTAGCAGGCTTCTACCACATCATCTGGCTCCAGAGTCTTTATTGGTAAAATTAAACTTTTGATATTTTGTTTCAAAAAGAAAACAACACAGATGAGCATAGATAAGTCTGAAGCAACTGTATTAGGAACATTCTCACCTCAGCACTCAGGAAAGCTGGGTCACCAGAGTCCATCCTCATTTGATCTTACGTCTTTTTTGTACTCCAGGATTCCCTTTCAACATCATGTGTAGTTGGTAGTGCAGGAGAGAGTAGTGGGTAGAGTCAAGAGGACTGTTAACAGCATCATTACTGTCATCATACATCCAGTTACTCTGGTATGATTTGTTTATCTCACAGCCATGACTATGGACTGTGGGTATTCTTCACAGAATCACAGCAGTCTCTGTTCCAGGATGGCTCACAGTGATCATGACAATCTCAGAGGAGGAAATGGGCACACTACCAGGAGGGATGAGGGAGAAGTGAGCAAGACCACTCCACTCTCCACTGACACTCTTCCTTCAATGGATTCCATCCAGACAGTGCCATCAGCTAGCCTCTCAAACACTAGCTTCGCAACCTCAAAGTGGACAGCCTGCTGCATAAAACTCACTTCCAAACATACCTCCCCAGGATGATTCGTGCGGCATCTTCAAATGAACATTCTAAAACTCAACCCTTGGTTCCATGTCTTCCTCATCCAGCTCTAGGAATATTGGCCAAACTCTGTGGGGATTTGATGTGCTTATCACAAGCTCCAGTGTGTCCTTGTTAGTCCAAGGCTCCATCCTCCCCACTCAAGACATGGACACAACATTACCTTCAAACAGGTCTCTTATGACAACCCTATCTTGAGTAGCGTTGGAAAAGTTTAATAAACAGTTGGTGTGTGAGTAAATGAGCAATGTGTGCTGTTTTCATTATAATGCCCCTAAAATGCTGCTGCTAAGTATTCCAAACTGCTTTGCCAGAATCTATATATTCTTTCCCAAATTTGGAAACACATGAACAGAAGTCTGTCAACAGAGCTATTGCAAAAAAAAAAAAAAAAAAAAAAATGCAATTGGCTCTGTATCTGCCCACTGTGGGAGCTCTGTGAACTATATCAGGTGATAAGGAAAGCTAAGCAGAGGTCAGGCTCTAATGAGGCATTAAAATTCAACTCATAGTGCCTTGGAAAGATGCAGTTAGTGGGGGGGCATGCTTTCTACCCCAATCTAAGATTCTATGTTTTTATGCTTCAGATACCTACAGCCCAATTAATTGATTGGACACATTGGCTTCCCATGTACTTGTACATAGTAATAACTTGAAACGTCAAGCCAGCTTCCCTAATGAGAATCATCATTGGTGGAGAGCTGAGAGCTGAGCCTGGTCCAGCATGCTTCTTCACTAATCCTTGGCTTTATCTTCCAAGAGTATGCTTGTCCCAAAGGATGACCGTGAAACGGTGGCCCTCTTTGACCTGTGTTTCCTGTATGGAACTATTTTTTGAAGAGAATAATGGTTGGTGTATACCCAATTTCATGCGATGGGTTTTGCATTTTGGTCTTTTTAATTTTAAGCATGTTTAAGAATCCCGTGGACTGAGGAGCGAGCTTGGTTGGTGGCATACTTGCCTAGCATACACAGAGGATAACGTTGATCCTCTGGTACCTTTTAAACCAGGTGTGGTGGCTCACACCTCCCCATTGCTTGGGCAATAAAGGCAGGAGGATAAGTAATTCAAGGTCAAGACAAGCAGAGATGCAAGAGACCTTATCTCATTTTTTTTTTACGTTTAAATATCTTTAAAAGAAGATCAAATTGAATAAAATAGTTATGGTTCTAGTTTCCTCTCCAGTCCACATCTATTATTTTTACCTCTGAGACTTCCACGACATGCAGAGAATGAAATACTCCATCCAGTTACATAAGTGTTGTTCATAAGCACAGGCAAAGGAAAGGATTCAGAAAACATGATTGTGCGGGGCACTTGACTTGAGTCATTGTAACTCTGACAGCCATAAAACAATGATTAAAAGTGAGGCAGAACAAATCTATTCTCTTCCCTTCTGGCTGGATTGGACAGTCTGGCATACAGACTTTCTCGTTCACTTTGGAGCTTGGCTTATGTCACAAAACACTGGAGTTCTGTCTTGGCTTAGAAATAGTCCGTGCTAAAACTCACCCTGTGCCAGGAACCCGAGTGTCTCCATATGACTGAGGGAAATGTGAGCATCAGATTGGTGGGAAAAACAAACAAACAAACAAACAAACAAACAAACAAACAAAACCATTAAGTCTCTTCTTAAACCACAGATTGTTTTTAGCCAGATGCACGCCTTTAATCCCAGCACTCAGGAGGCAGAGGCAGGTGGATCTCTGAGTTCTAGTCCAGTCTGATCTACAGAGTTAACTCCAGGACAGCCAGAATTACACAGAGAAGCCCTGTTTCAAAACAACACCCCAAACCCACACCACAGGCATTTTTAATGACATGAAAATCTTGTTAAGTTGAATATCAAATGGAGTCTTATCTTCATAGCATTGCTATGAAAGGGTCATTGTAAACCAACAGATCCTCAAGTTTTTAAAATCAAGATGTATTCCCATTAAACCCACATGGGAAGTTAATTTTGAAGTATTAGACAGACAGACAGACAGACAGACATAATATAGTAACTGAAATTCCTAAAAACAATTCCCTCTCTTCCACACATATGAAAGCATAGCTTTGCATCTGAGCAAGCGTAGGACAGACATCTGTTTAACTGGACAGTGAACTCAGTGGTCCAGACATGTGCCATGTTCTGAGTTAGTGTAGGCATAAAAACTCCAAAGACTACGTGGATTTACCGTAACTGCTAAGGGTTTCCTCCTGAGGAGAGAGCTTTGAGTGAAGAATCTCATCTTTTGTTATAACTATTATAAGCATAGCTACATTATAGGAAAGCTCTCAAAGTGAAGCTTTAATATACAGTATTATAGTCAGATGAAAGCTCTTTCTCTGCTTAAAAAGGCCCTTTTTTCTTTAAAACAACAATGTCATACCATTTGCTTTTTATATTATCAAGATCCAAATGCATCTTTTTAATATTTCCTTTTGAGTGTGTTTGTGTACTTATGTGTTTGGGGCATATACACATTTGTGAATACACACATATGGGGAGCAAAGAGAAATCACAGCCATCTTTCCTTAAATGGATTCCTCCTTTTGTTTGAAATGGGCTCTCTTATTGTTGTAGGTTCACCTATGAGCTAGATGGGCTGGCCTGAGAGCCAGAGAGGGATGTACCTGTATCTGCCTCCAAGCTTCCTATTTCTGGGCTAAGAAGCCATCCATGCTTTGCTTTTTTTGATAAGTTATAGGGATCTAAATTCAGGTTGTCATTCCCGTAAGGAAAGCACTTTATGGACTGAGACCTATTGTCTCCCCAGCCCTATTGTTTTCATATTTCTGAGGCTAGAAATTGACCCATGAACTCCATCTAATGTGGCTATAGAGCCAGAATCAAGGTACTGATGTAGTGGTCACAGATAAATGGACCTCTCGCTGCATTTAAAAGGAAGAATGGATGATTTCCCAAAGCTGACGAAGGAAAAGATTAGTATGTATGTGTCCACATACATACTAAAATATTAAAATGGTTTTTTAAAATAACTTAATTAAATCCATCTCTGAGCTCCTTCTGGAACTCAAAATTAACAATATCTATTAGCAATCTCTCTTGTGGTAAAAATGGCTTCAGTTTCAGAGATTTCAACATAACATGATGTAAGCAGGGTACAGTCTTAGCTTTCTAGATTAATTACAGCACGTTCTATTTGTAGAGCACAAAAGGAAGAGACAGCATGAAATTAGACATTTCTCATCCCTGAGAACAACCCTCACAGTCTCTGAAAGTCTGAGCTAGTCTTTTCTTCTTCTGTAGGAAGGAAACCAAGTAGGTCTAGCTTCCATGACTTGAGAATACACATTCACTATCTGATCTCTATCTGATAGGTCATCTGGTGGCCAACCAGAGGGATTTATAACATCACCTACAGTGTTCTTTATCATTAAGCTGTATCTCCCCACAGCTTGCTGCCATGTATCCACATCCCAGAGAGAAGGGCCCTGATAGTGAGTCCAAGTGAGGCCATTCTCTTTTGCAAGGGGTCATAGGCCTCTTCCAAGTCTTTTGCAATAATCAAATCAAAAAAAGGAGGGGACATCTGGGTTTAATCTTGACCCTTCATAGAGCTAAGTAAACAAGCAATCCAAGCAAATTTACTAGATTAAAAAATAACCCCAGTAACAAAAAACACAGGAAGGGAACATCACCATGTTAAACAGCTGTAACACCCTAAATGCAAGCTCTGTGGGTGCGTCACATTTTCACCTCCCTCTGGCTAATTATGGTATCCCCGACTGCCAAGGAAAACATGGCCACAGGCTGCTTTCAGATGCTCTCAGAACACAGGAGGAATGCTTTTGTGCACTCCTATTTGAACCTCCTTATCTGATGGCATTGGGTTATCACCCTCCTACAAGGCTTTCTAGACACACACCCACAACTTCCTTAACTGGACAAGCTGAGAAATCCAACCTCCCTAATATCATCAGATCAAAGAACTAAAAATGTCTTTCATTCCCTAAGGAACCCTGGCAAACAATCATGATTCTTGGACTTTGTGCTCTGGATATGTTTTATCTACTGTGCCAGGGTTCTGGTTTCGTTTCTGTTGCTTGAACAAAATACTACGACAACGAGCAACTTAACTTATAGAAGGCAGGGGTTTATTTCAGTCCACAATTCCAGGTTATGGTCCATCATTCAAGGCAAGACCTTCAAACAGCTAGTCACAACATATCCAGAGTCAAATGCAGGAAGAAATTCAGGTTTGCTTTTTTGTGCTCAGCTTGATTTCTGTACTCTTTGAGAGTTCAGAGCCCCTGATTAGGGAATGGGACACCCACAGTGGGATGGGGCTTCTCCTATCAGTTCACTTAATTAACACAGTCTCCAACAGATAAGCCCAAAATGCAACAAAATATAATCGGCCTCTCACTGAGACTCTCTTCCCACATGATTCTGGGTTGTGTCTAGCTGACAATTAGAACTGACTAGCCAGGTAGGTCAGTGATTTTCAAGTGAAAATGAATATATTGCAGAACGCTACATGAGGCTTGTTCAATGCCTTTGCCAAAAAGCCATAAACCACTAATTACAAAACTGATCATTTACCAAATTGAATTTGATTTCTCTCTCTCTCTCTCTCTCTCTCTCTCTCTCTCTCTCTCTCTCTCTCTCTCTCTCTCTCTCTCTCTGTGTGTGTGTGTGTGTGTGTATGTGTGTGTGTATGTGTGTGTGTGCGCGTGCGCACACAAAGGATAAAATAAAAATCAGGTGTCATCCGTAATCACTACCCACTGTATCTTTTGAGACAAGGTCTCTCACTGAACCTGGACTGGGACTGGGACTGGGACTGGGACTGGGACTGGGACTGGGACTGGGACTGGGACTCGGATTGGGAGACTGGGGGACTGGGGGACTGGGGGACTGGGGGACTGGGGGACTGGGGGACTGGGGGACTGGGAGACTGGGAGACTGGGAGACTGGGAGACTGGGAGACTGGGAGACTGGGAGACTGGGAGACTGGGAGACTGGGAGACTGGGAGACTGGGAGACTGGGAGACTGGGAGACTGGGACTGGGACTGGTTTCTCAGCAAGCATCAGGGATGCACCTGCCTCTACTCGTCCAGCACTGGGTTGCAGGCTTGAGGCACTGCACCTGGCTCTTTATACGGATGCTGGAGATTTGAACTCTGATTCCCACACCTGGCCGGGCAGTGGTGGTGCACGCCTTTAATCCCAGCACTCGGGAGGCAGAGGCAGGCGGATTTCTGAGTTCGAGGCTAGCCTGGTCTACAGAGTGAGTTCCAGGACAGCCAGGACTACACAGAGAAACCCTGTCTCGGAAAACAAAAAAAAAAAAAACAAAAAAAAAAAAAAAAAAAAAAAAAAAAAAAAAAAAAAAACTGATTCCCACACCTGTACAGTCAGTGTTTTACCAACTGTACCCATCTCCACAGCCCCATGTAACGAGAGCTCGTTGCCTTTCAGTGATAAGATGGAGACTCCATTATCTAGATCCATTTGAATTGGGCTTATTCTAGAACATGGCTTCCTTTATACCACTGTCTTCTACTGACTACAGAAATCGATGCCTCATAGTAAACTAAGCATTTTTCAAAACTACTCTTAAATTAAAAAAAAAAAAAAGAAAGCTTTATAGCACACTGGTCATCAAAGGGGCTGTAATTGATGAGTATTGAATTCGTGGATAGGTGGAAGAGCAAACTGCTGTGGAGGTAGAAGCTAAATAAATGTGGGGATTGAGACAAGTCACCAATTTTCTTGTACTTTTCATTTTGCTGCTAGCAAAAAGCCAGGCACACCAATAATGTTGGCCAAGACGGAGCATTTTCTGAACTGTAGTATCAGCTAAGGAGTCCTGAGACTTCACATACACTAATAAAGGGTAACAGTTTGACGGGCAGAGAATAATTCTGATATGGAAAAAGTCATAGGAGAGGTAACAAAGCAAGACACCAGACTGAGAGTCCTCAAGGAGCAGGTGGCACTGCCCAGGCAAGAAGGAATCAGCCCCCAATTTTCCTTTTGCATTATTTCCCTCTAGACAAGGGGAGTCTAAAGATGTACCATACAAAAATAAGTGTTTTTGTTCTGGCGGGTGGTAAATGGTGATGGTTATGTTTGTAAACACTCCCTATAGAAAAGAACGCAAAAACCTTTTCATGTCGTCTCTTTTACTGTGTGTAGAGAATTTAAAGCAGAATGTGGAAAGTCATCCTGCCTGGATAGTGGCTATCGCAACTTCTTACGCCCACAGTGCAGATGCTCACGGACAATATGTGAAAGAAAAGCGAAAGGCTATCTGATGAGAATCAGCCCTGCATGTTTGCTGGGGTTCTCAACCTTCCTAACGCTGTGACCCTTTGATATAGTTCCTCATGTTGTGGAGACCCACCTAACCAAAAACTATTTTCATTGCTACTTCATAACTGCTTTGCTACTAACTATTATGAATTGTAATGTAAGTATCTATGTTTTCTGATGGTCTCAGGTGACTCCTATGAAAGGGTTTTTCAACACTCCCCCCATAAGGGCTTCGACCCATAGGTTGAGAGCCACTGTAAGGAAGGCTAGACTCCAATTTTTCAACCCCAATTTCTATTATTTAAGGCCCATGTTCTTCCTGACACTGCCACAGGGTCCCTACATTGTCTCTGAAGCTCCAAATAAATAGAGAAGAGTTGACATGGCTGCAGAAACATTTTCCCTTGGTGGATCTTCATTTCATAGAGGAAAAGGGACTCTAGAAAGTTGTAAATATGCAAAAAATACATCTCTGTGTGATGAGATTAAAATCTCTCGCTTAAATGCAGCTACGATAAAAATCTCTCTAAGGAACTAAAGGAACAAACTGTTTTCATCTTCTTTTTATATTTACTTATTTTTATATTCATGGGTACTTTGTCTGGATATATGTCTGTATACCACTCACATGCCTGGTACCAAGGGAGGCCAGAGGAGAGGATTGAATCCCCTGTGACTTGAATTACAGATGGCTGGGAACCACCTGTGGTGGGAGTTGAACCCAGGTCCTCTGGAAGAGCAAAACAGTACTCTTAACTGCTGAGCCATCTCTCCACATCCCCCTCTCATCTCTTCTTGGAGGAACTTATTATGTGAGTCTTCCCACATAATTTTTCTTTTATTGAAAATTGTTTTTGTCCTGACTTCATAAATCCTGATTATGGTTTCCCCGCCATATATCCCTCCCAGCTCTCCCTCCCATCCCCTCCATCTGGATTCACCCCCTTTTCTGTCTCTTATTAGAAAACAAATAGGCTTCTATGTGATAATAATAAAATATAATAAAATAAGATGCAAATACAAACTAACACATCAGAATTGAACAAAAAGAAGAAGAAGAAGAAGAAGAAGAAGAAGAAGAAGAAGAAGAAGAAGAAGAAGAAGAAGAAGGAGGAGGAGGAAAACCCCAAGAGAAGGTACAGGAAGCAGAGATCAACTCATTGGCACACAATGGACCCATCATGACACTAGAACTGAAGCCACAATACATACACAGAGAACATTTAGGGCAAAATGAAATATGTATATTTGACACATATACTCTACTCTTATATATTTTATTATATATAAAATAATACTATAAAGCATGTTTTTTATTATAAAGATGTTTAAAGAAGAATGTAGAAAGAGCCCTCTCATTATGAGACCAGGAATCTCTAAAGATGCCATAGAGTTTATTTTTCTGTTAGCCATATACTACTGAGCCTGTGCTCTACCCTTAGGAGTAGTTTGCTTCTCTGGTAAGACTTTCTTGGAAGAAACTAGATTTTCACTTGCAAGCGCTTATCAATCAGAAATTGCTTCTGAATTAGGGATAAAGGCATCTGTCTATTTCTCCTTTCAGCTCTGGGGCCCCATCTGGTCTAGGCTGTGCAGCAGGCCCAGTGCCTGTTGCTTCAGCTTCTGTGAGTTCATATGTGCATTGATCCTGTTGATTCCCATTTAATATATTGTATTATTACTGTAGCCTTAAAGTTGGGGAGACGGATTACCTTCCAAACCTCAGATGACACCCCAGATACGTGGAAATGGGAATGATACCATTGTTTTGCCATTGTCCGGAGTGAGGAAACCTTGCTCAGTCAAGTGAGGACAGGGTATATGCTAATGATGTACTCCAAGATAGTAGCGTTATTCCTGCCAAAAGGAGGAATCTCTATAGAAATTCACCAGGGAGTTACGTGCTTACAGTACGAAGAAGACGAGCATTTGATGCCTATTTTAGGAGAGTAGCGGTCGAGGGTGGCATCAGGGATCATATCGGTGGATAGAATCCCAATTTCATTAAAAAAAAAAAAAAAAAAAAACAAACAAACTGAAGCTCACTGATCTGGATTCAACCTTAAGCAAGGGATAATGAATGCAATTGAAATAACTGCGAGAGAGGGGACTGGCAATGAGTCTGGGGTTGGCGATGAGAAATGATACTGAGACATCTAGTAGAGAAAACGGAAACAAATAAGACTATCCGTGACAGTCATAGGAGATGGGGGAGATGGGGAGTAGGATATTTTCTCAAAGGGTGAAGAGGTCAGGTGGGAGGTGGTTCTGTGGTTAGCTAAGGAGAAAATAAAGAGGTTTAAACTTGAAGGCACAACGAATACCTTGAACCTCCATAGAAAGGTTAGCAAGTCATTTCCTGCAGCTTCGGAATCATTACATTCGACAATGCCTCCTTTGAGAACCTTCCCTGGGTAGAAGTTCAAACGTGGCTGATGCGTCTGTGGACTTCAGAGTAAAATAAGGGGTCTGCCAAGAAAATGATTACACGTGGGACTGGAAAGATGGCTCAGCCACTAGGAGCACTTTGCTGTCTTGCAAAGGATCCAGTTTGGTTCTCAGCACCCACACAAAGGCTCACAACTGTCCAGTCCCAGGGGATCTGAGCCCTCTTCCGGTCACCATGTAAGGATACCCTTACAGACATGCGGGCAAAACACTCATGCACATAAAATAAAAATAAATAAATCGTTTAAAACTGTGATATGTTTGCCAGAGGTAAGAAGTGGTATCAGCATCTTTCTCCTGTATATTCAAGACTTCATACAACTTTTCACTTCCATTGACAAAAGGGCTAGGAGCTGAGGTAGCGGGAAGCGGAGATGTCTGGGTAACACCGGGGCCAGAAAATTAAAGCCGTTTACTTCACTTGCCTGCATAGTACACAGTAGTTGGGGGCCATTTTCACCTCTGTATCTTGATCTGGGTGCTGTATTTTGCATAATGACTAAATTCAGCTTTAAGGTATCACCCGTGGTAGTGATCCTGTCGAACTGTATGTGTGTGTGTTTTAAGTGATGTGCTAGCTGGTCCTGACCTCAGACACAGAGGACTCAGTCTGTGGCAAAGAAGAAGTGTCAGATCCCTGCAGGGTTTTCTTTCAGCCCTTCCCCGAGGTTAGGCACTGATGACTGGAGGCTCTGTGCTCCTGAGTTTAATAGTCTGAACACTTGAGGAAAACGGTTGGGGACCTGATGGGAAAACAGTCCGCAATAATTCAAGTTTTTAAGCCAATAACACACATGGATGGGCCGCCAATGATCTTGGAGTCTTACTTACCTCTTGACGTGATTATAAAACTAATTCTCAAAAAAGTATAAAAATACGTTTCTTAAAGAAAAATTTAAATCAGAAAGAAAATATGTAAAAAATGTCCGATTTATTTATAATAGTGAACACAGTTGAAATCAAAACAAAAGCATTACATTATAAAGATAGAATACTATTCAATATTTAGTTACTTAATGAAAATATGAATTTATATTTATGGATGCATGAAGTTGTATATAAGTATTACTTTCTACAAATGCCCCAGACTATAAAGTATGATTCATACAATAAATTAATTTTTATACATAAACATTAGAGACAATATTCATCAAAATATATTCACCTGTCTTTGCATCTCATCACACTGTGGTAGGGGTGGGGAGATTTATCACTTTTTTATGTTACTATCTTCTATGGTGATTGGATCTTAAGAAATTTGAGTTAGAAGAAATGTTTGTTTTGTTTTGTTTTTTAATGAATTCATTTCCCCTCTTAAATCATAAAGGATAGCAAAGTGGCATTGCAGAGAACTGGTTGTCCTTGAAGCAGAGGGTGTGGCTGTGTTCTGCACCAATAATCTGACCCACATCAGGAGCTATTTTGGATAACAGGAAATAGTTATATTTATCAAACATTATCAAAAGGCTTGCATTAGTGAGTGGCCGGCTACAGAATGGCTTTGCTGAGAACTGCATTTGGGATCCTTAGGAGCTACTTAAGCTCAGTCTGTGTCTCCACTAAAACACTCCAGTCCTGAGTATCAACAACTAAGCTACTTAAAGCCAATTTCTTATTAAAACTCTGAAGATGGCTCTCCAGAAAGAAAGTCACCTGCAGACTGTGAAGCATAGAGACAATTTTACTTTGAGTAACGATTCATTTTCTTAGCTGTGATTAAGGATTGACACTTTTTTTAAATTTATTGGATATTTTCTTTATTTACATTTCAATTGTTCTCCCCTTTCCGGGTCTCCCCTTTGGAAACCCTCGTATCCCATTGCCCCTCCCCCTGCCTCTAAGAGGGTGCTCCCCCGCCCACCCACCCACTCTCACCTTCCTGCCCTGGCATTCCCCTACACTGCAGCATTGAACACCCTCAGGCCCAAGGGCCTGTCCTCCCACTGACATCCAACAAGGCCATCCTCTGCTATATATGCGGCCAGAGCCACAGGTCCCTCCATGTGTACTCTTTGGTTGGTAGTCCGGTCCCTGGGAGCCCCAGGGGTCCTGGCTGATTGACCCTGTTGCTCCCCCCATGACACTTTCATAAGTTTTAAAAGATCATTCCCCCCACTGCCCGGAAATATATATTGTATAATATTTATTACCGTATTATCTTGTTTTAAATTAAACGAGCAAAGCATCCTATTGGGTAGCTCACACCTTTCCAAGTCAAAAGGTAAATATTATAAGTAATGCTTAACTAATTGTTATTCTCAAAGGTTGTACACATGAACTAAAAGCCAGCATTCCCCTGCATAATGAAGACTAGGCTAATATTATAAATCTGTAGTATAAATATCTCACTGTTGTGCCACAAGGAAGGAAGTGAGCAGCCTTCCTCCTCCACATTCACAGTCTCTGGCTTGGCAGGGCTTGGTGGGGAGCAAGCCAGCTTGCTGCCTTCAACCCTGTGGCCATCTGGTGTGTAATAGGGAAGGAGCTCTTTGGCAGTTCTGTCAGACTGTGGCCTAGTTCCCAAAACCTGGCATGAGAACTAAGATAGGAAGAACCAGGACCTACACAGGAGATCGGCCCAGCACAGGCTAGAGAAACATGGAACCCACAAGGATCTTGGACCAGATTTCAGAAGTCCTTTGACCCTTGCATGTAACACCTTTGGGAAAGACTTCTCAAAAGCAAAACTGTGGTTACAATCTCCCTGGTAGCCAAGGTCCTAAGGGGCTAGGACACAGCTAGCAGCATTAGAGTTGGAGCCCCAGGGTTGGACTGAATCGAAAACACTGAGTCTTTTCCATACGTGCCGTACGTAAAGCAGGGAAACTGTTAGATAGCCTTACATAGCTGCAATTTATAAGCCAAGATCACACAGGCAGAAAGAAATGGATTAGACACATAGCAAAACTTTCCAGGGAAGCCGTGCTTGTTAAACTCCAGACAATCGTTAATAACCAGTTCAAGTGGCAAAGAGACAAACTTCTCATTTTGCACAGACCTACTAAAAGCTGTGATGATAAACTGATGTAAGTTAAAGATTTGATCTCTTCGATCTCTGTCTCATTATCTTGATCTATCCTATTATCTCTACCTCTATTCTTCTGGTAACCTTTAAAGGCACACAGTGAGTGAGATGAGCTAGCTAACCTAACATGCACTCAGTTACTGTTCAGGAGGCCAGAGACATGCATCAACCAGAGTTCAGTCCCCAGGATCCATGTGGTGGAAAGAGAGAAATGACCCCTGAAAGTTGTCCTCTAACTTCCACATGTATGCGGTGATATATGATTTTTGCACGCACGTGCACACACACACACACACACACACACACATAAATAAAATGTAAATATATATCTAGGAAACATTTGCCATATTTTGCAAATTGAAGAAAATACTAGGTGTGGCTAAATTATGGTAAAGGTTTATAATCTCAGCCCTGGTAAGGCTGAAGCAGAGGCATTATGAGTTCAAGGCTAGCTTGGTTGGGCTATATTGAAAAAAAGTAAATGAAACAAACAAACAAACAAACAAACAAATTACCATGTCAGATGACCAAATCCTTATAAAGGTACTGGCTGTGCCCTAAATTATTTGTGATATGTCCTAATTACTAGTTACATGAAGGTTGCTTGGCCTCCAAATGCCTCTTTGTTTAAAGGTTTGGTTGCTGGTAGCATCACTGCGAGAGATGTGTTGACCTCATAGAATATGGGTGCTTGGAAGGTTTCTATAACATGAGAGTATGTCCTCAGATGTCATTGTAGGATCTAGTCAGTCCCATTTCTCTGCTGTCTGGCCGTAGCATGACCATATGTGCTACCACCTTCATCAGAAACCCCAAGTAAAGGGGCTGCTTGATCTTGGAGTGGAATCTCCCAAACTGGGAGCCCAAACAAACCTTTTCTCTCTAAAATGTTATTATTCCAGGTATTTCTATGTAGTGATGGAAAATTAATACGATGAATAAAGTTCATAACTTTACATAAATAAAGCACACACTTCCGGTCTTGCTTTTCAACTGTATAATTAAAACAAATGTATTTGGAAGCAGGAAGAGTACTTGTTCATTTATCATCACGATTAATCTGTTTGACCCCAATGTTTTGGTAGGAAACTGGATATTAAAATAATTAACATTCAAAAGCTAAACAGGATGTTTTCCTTAAAGAGAAGTGTGTAATTATGATCATTGGCAATTTTGTAACTATAGAAACAGACTATCTAGGTTCTAGTTTTATTTTGCCTTAACTGAATACATGGTTTTGCGTGTCTCAAATACCTAACTATTTATCTTTACAGCATGAGAGTTAGATAAGCTACTCTTTACCACTCTAAATCATGACATTGTATACCCCACAAAACAACTGCATTTCAATGGTGAATTCTAATTTTAAAAATAAAATAGCCATCATATTTATAAATCAGGATGAATGCTCAAAGTTTGATTTTTAATATACTGACTCAATCTCTAACATCTTGCTGTCTGCCTCACTCTTGCCTCAAAACCGTAAGCTCAAGTGACCCTTTCCTCAGCATCCTGAATAGTTAGTGACCACAGGAATTATCTCCCATTTCAAATATGTATAATACTAAAAAGGGTAGGATGTGATTACTGCCATCATAATAAGCCCAGGAAGAAGTCTATAGGGCACTAAGGAATGCTTCTCTGAAGACTGTGACCTCCCAAATGTACACAGAGGCCGACACCCTTTAATACCCAGTAATGGCTTTCGTTATCCACTTCACTTCCCTAGAAATCAGTTATTTTATCTCAAACATAAAGACACTGAACTGTGAACTCTGAGATTCTATTTTAAAGCACAAAATAAAAAGATAATACATAACGTTTCAAAACACGCCAGAACTGGCACTCCTTCGTTTGAATAGGATCATGGGGGGTAGTGATTATTTTGAAAAGTAGTCATCACACAAGCGGGATGGGAGTATTTCGTAGAAGAAACTCATCAAATCAAGCAGGTGTGAAGGAGCATGTGTTGCAGTCTGAAAACTCCCTACTTCCTGTTAAGCAGGGGCTCTCAATCATGATGCAGATGGATCAGCCACTCCAGTAGTTCACGATGCAGACTAATTCCAGGGCATCTCCTTCATACTGTGTTCATGATGCAGACTAATTCCAGGGTATCTCCTTCATACTGTGCGAGAACCTTGAATTTGCCAATGATTCCTCAACGAAATATTTTCTTGCCTTTTGATTTGCAAATTTGAGAATCATGTACTCCATAGGAATTTTTCACAACTTTACTAAATGAGATAAAGTCAGAAAAAGAAAACGAATACCAACACATTGGTGGGGTCGGGGGAGGGGGAATGCAAGACATCATGTCCTTCAAGCTGACCTGGAACATACTATGTAGCCAGTTGGTGCTGATTGGAGAGCCAAAAGGCCCAATGTATCTTTTTAACATTCAATTGTTACAAAATTGACTATAATATCACTAATTTTAGGAACCAATATAAGGGATATAATTAGTCTATGTATGTCTAGAAATAAAAAATAATTGCTGCTTTATAATAATTCATCATGGTCATTAAATATAACCTAAATTTTGGGGGGTATAAAATGATATAAACAATACTATTTAATTTTATTTTTGTTTCTGAAGAAGGACAATGGTAATTTTCAACTGACTAAGTGATCCTGAATTTGCTTTTATGGAAGGCTAGTTTGTACACAGAAAGATAAGACCTTCAATAATCTCAGGGATTGTTTAATCCTTGATGAGTTTGGCTGGATTTGCTCAAGAGTAAGTTGTGAGCTCAGCCATGAGCTGAGATGAAGCTGAGAGACAGACAGCTTCTTTGTTTCCCTTTCATACAGAGCCAAGTGAAGTTGCACTTTTGAAATATCGAGATTTGAGCAGCTCTTTATGGTTCATTTCTCCTCCTCATTTTCCCCCACTTCATTTTGGACAGCCTAAAATCTCCAGAGTCACAAGCTCTACAGAGTATCAGCTCCCAGGGCTAGCTTCACTGGTTTACAAGCTGAGTCCCACATCTATGCACCCCACACAAACTTGTGCTATACTACATATGAAATTAGTCTTAGCAATTGAACAGAGAAGGTCTATGTTTGCCTTTTTCTTCTAGACCAGAAGTTCTTAACCTAAGACTCATGACCCCACAGGGGCTGCATATCAAATATCCTGCATATCACATATTTACATTATGATTCATAACACTAGCAGAATTATTGTTATGAAGTAGCAATGAAAATAATTTTATGGTTGGGGATCGCCATACCATGAAGAACTGAATTAAAGAATCATGGCACTAGAAAGGTTGAGAACTACTGGTCTAGACACTGAAAATTTCTTAACTAGACTTGTCTGCCATCTTTGAAGACAGCAAGGTCACTGGCAACTATGTAACCTCAAAGCAGTATGCACTACTGTGAGGATATCTTATTTTCTTACAGTTCCTCAGACACTAGAACCTTGTTGATAGTTTTGATACATTGGCTTATCAGCCTATGGCCCCAGAACTCTATTCACTCTTCCTTAAACCAAGATATCAAACTGTAATTTTTAAGTTCAGTTCCCATCTAAGTAACTAGTGTATGTAAAAGTAGGAAGCTGTGTTTTATAAGAGCAAGACATTTTCAGGAAGCTAAATCAAATGATGACTGCAAATTCAAGACAAGCTTAGTAACAACAATGATAAATAAAAAGGAAAAACAACAAAAAAAGAGTAATCCTCAACTCTGAATTAAAAAACACAAAAAAATAATTTAGATGGTTTTTCCTCTTGCTAAATTTGTACATTTTTTCTATCCATTTTTGTGGAAATTTATTGACTCATTCGTTCATCAAATTCATACTTACCCTTCATCATCTCTATAACTATTAACCAATTCTACAATCATTGTCTTCTCACTGCTGGGCATGCCGTGCTCTAAGCGTGGGTTGCTCTGTGCTATGTGTCCAAAGCATGGGTGCTCTGAGCTATTTTCATGTTTGTATTGAAAGGGTCTGAGCTCAATGAATATCCATGAAATATTTGTTTTCAATTCAATTCCGTTCAATTCAAGCCCTCACTAAACAGTGTATTTGTGATCAAAATGGATCTGAAAAGCTGAACTGTCTACTCTGTGGAGTTTCTAAAATTCTAAACAAACATAGAGAAAGCTCACACATTCTGGTGCTTCAGACACTTTCACACGTTGTTTAAAGTAGAGCATGAAAAGAGAATGTCTTACTCTGACTGGCCATACCCAGTATTTACATTTCCTGGAGGAGGAATGTTTGAGCTGAGTCTTGAAACTCTGGAAGGAAAGATTGATTGGGAAGGAGAATGATGTGATAAGACAAGTGAGTTTTGAGGCTAGAAAGGACCTAGAACTGAAGAATCATAGTACATGGTGATGAACAAATATGCAGGTAGTGCACGATGAGTGGGACCAGATGATGAATACCTGTTTTATCATGATGAATGGACTTTGGGGCTTACAGTGAACTGGCCCAGGCTTTCAAATGAGGGATGGAACAGAATAGAATTGAGCTGGGAAAGATCTATTGCTACAGTATCCAGGGTAGAGCCTAGTCAAGCTCCCTGGCTCTGGCAGTACTGTCTTGAGTTACACTTTTCTATTGACTTTCCAAGCAGCGCGGGCTCATCTCACTCGAATCTGAGTCAAACCCGATCATATGGGAGAAGTCTAGAAAAAGCAGAGGATCTGCAGATGCCGCCTGCAAATGTGTGATTAGAGAAATTCTCGGTAAAATGAATATTGTGGCTCACAACATTGTAAGAGCAAATAGAGCCACGGAAAAAAAAAAAAAAAAAAAAAAAAAAAAGCAACAGCAGAAGCAACTGAGATACATGCTGCAAATTGCAGGATTCTTCCCGAGTCAATGAACAGGTCAACACAGCAAAAAAGAATAAGCAGACAAGAGGGGCTCAAATGTCATGTGAACAACATTGGTGAGTCCTGTGATGAGAAAGGAAGCAAATGGATGTGGGTGATTACGGAATTCAAGGTAAATACTCTCTTTAATGTGGGTGGAGACCAGTGTTTACTAAACATGAAAGATTAATATCAGAAGAGGAAGGAATTGTTTTTAATCCAAGAGGTCACTGTGAACAATAGGGGAAGAAAAAAAAAAAAAAGCACACACACAAGTTACGGTAGAAACCACTCTTAAAATAGTTGAGCAAACTTTACTACACCCAAATAACTCTCCTACCAAGGCCATACATAGATCATCAGATGCAGAATATGCCTGGGATGTCAGCAACTTCTCTTATGTTTCTATTTATTTATTCAAGAAAACAAAACCATATTGTTGGCTTAGCTTCAGCCTTTTTTTGTACGTCTTCTGTCTATATTCTTACCATAATTTCTCAACTATTTAAAATAAAATAGTGCATGGTTAATTAAATACCTTCAAATAGTAATTGCTTAAACTACAGGCTATCATTCAAAGAATGGGGAAAAGATATTTTTGTACTTAGATATGAATATGCACAGAAAACAATTTTTAATTCTTCATCAACCCCAGTCTGAAAGAAAAATAGGAGACAACACCCTGAGGGTAAATATTTTTTTATTGTTTTTTAAGTCTCATAAAGCTTATAAAAGATCTAACACAAGAAATTGAAAGCCTTTTTTTTCTCTTTACAGCTAGCTGATCCTTTATATTATACATTTTTGAAAATCTAATGTCTATGGTCACCTTTGGGGTCTTTGTCCATCATACCCAGGACAACCCAAGGTTTAGGTCAGACCCATGACAGGCAGGCTTGAAGAGCTACCTCCGTAGTGACTGGTAGAGCTGTCCCAGCTGCAAACAGAGTTCTGTCAATTTAGTGGCATTGCTTTTGGGGAGGGGGAGATCCTATAGTTCAGAAAATGTCTCAGATATTCCAAAGGCACACGACATCACACACTCGCTCCCTGTGCATGAAGCTGGGGGAGGAGCCAGAGAAACAATGACAGATTCGAAGAAAACAATGCCATCAATTCCACAACACTATGTGAAAATAATCTAGAAAAATAAGGAGTACACGTGAAGATTTATGAAAGGGGGATGCATAAGGACAGATGTAGAAGAAATGTGACAGCCCCGTCCAGGTGTCTGAAAAACATCAAGAGTAGCCCTGGTCCCCGGCAGAAAACCAAACTGTGTAAGTACTGAAGACTGCCTAGTAATCAATTAAGAGAAACTAGATCTTGGGTCCCAATTCCACTTAAGCGCTACCTAGAGTACAGAATTACATTTAAAAAGAGCTTAAAGAATTTATCTTATTCAACAATTTCTGAGAATCCTGAAACTCCTTGCAACCTTGGGCAGAGCGACTCTTTGTTTTTCCAGAAATGATTTGCAGCTTTCTGCTCCTGAGTGTTTACCTACTTGGGCCTGTATGTAAAACGTACACAGTCTTTTATGTCATGAATTTACAGAAAGGGACAGACGTAAACATCAGTGACATTAAACACCATCAATTACTTCCTCTCTGACACATCCTCTTGGCTTCCTTATCTTCCATCTCCCATCTCTCGTCTTCCTTCAACACTGACTGTGGCAATTCAGTCTCCCATGTTGAACACTTATCATCCTCTACCTCCCAACTCTTAAATATCTACTATTGAACCATCTTTTCGTTCCCACCCAACCACATTCCCTGGGTGATGTCAGTGAATTCCATATCTTTAATTGCTCTTCCTCCTCCCTTCCTCTCTCTCTCTCTCTCTCTCTCTCTCTCTCTCTCTCTCTCTCTCTCTCTCTCTCTCTCTCTCTCTCCAAGCATATTCTCTAGCCATGTCTTGTACAATACCTAGTCATTCGTACTCCATTCCTTTCTAGGAAATGATGTGAGAGGCCTCTAAACTGTAAGATGTCCAAATAAGCGTTCAGAATGAAAAAGTAAAAATAAGAGAACCAACTTGCACACCTCTCTCCCAAAAGCACCTTCCAATGCATTGGCAAAATCATTGGTTATTCTGCCATAGTTTCAAAATTGCCAAGCAGTGAGCTATCACGGCACTTTTATGTGCTAGAGGAGCTAAAAGCAAGGAGTAAGAATTTCTTATCATGTTGATCAAAAAGTCTTCCTGGACACCTCTGCATTTAAGTTGGGCTTCGAAGGTAACCAAGATACAGGAGCTCTGAACTGAACTCATATCCAGTGCTGCAGAGAGTCAACATACCTTCAGAGCATGGCTAAAACACAGGATGTATAAAGAATCTAAAAACAGTTAAATGTGTTAGAACAGGGAGACCAAGCAGTTGGCTTGGACTTTAGTTGGGAGGTTAAGGAGATGATTTTCATTGTGGGTAAGAAGCTTAAAGTAGTCTATTGAAGATAATTCATATAGAGGCATAAGATACAGTAGGATATGTTATTTTATAGACTGTGGACACTGAAAACATTTAAACTATCTCAAGTGTGATAAAGTACACTGTTACCCTGTATAAGATAATTTATTTACACACAAATTATAATTCAATTTGATTTCTATTTGACTAGCCAGCATAACAACATTTGGAATTAAACTTATTTTTCTATTTGATAGCCAATGTTCAGTAGATCAGTAGAGACCCTGAAGGCCTCTGGCCTTCATATAGCAGGATAGATCAAATAGTTCTATAAAAGGAAAGACTGCAGGACAGAGCATTTTATAAGTCTAAACATGTTAATACTTATAAAAGTAATGTGGACACACAAATATGCCTATCCAACATCATAGTCCCCAAACAACTCACATATCTAAATTGGCAACAAAATATAATCACTCCTTTGAAAAAGATGCATTTTTTATGTTCAAGACATTCTTAGAATTGAAAACTAGTTCTGATTTTTTTTTTAAAAAAAGAGTAGTTAAATCGGTACCCAACTTAAAATGATTTCTTTCTCTTCTTTGAAACATCTGAACCAATTTTATCTTAAGTTCATCTCTTAAGATGTCCCCAGACATTGCTTTTGTTATCAAATACTGAATAAATATTTAACTATGACTTTACAAAACATAGAGGAATGACTTGTTTCAATTTGAGACATGGTCACATAACACTCATATAGGAAAAGATGGGGGCATCTGTTAGGCCAGAGTAATAAAAGGTAAAATTTAATCTCTCAAGGAAATATAAAAGAATTAGAAATGTTCCAGGGTGCCAAATTCCTTAGAACCTACTTTATTCTCACATTTCTCATTTTAAATAGCAATAAAGTGAGGCTTTCTTTCTTTATTACTTTATTCTACTTTTCAATCAAGTGTTTTGTTAGTTTGATGCCTTGTTTCAGTGGACTTGGAGAAAACAAAGCTTTAAATTACTCACAATTGTTTTTTTCAAGACAGGGTTTTTCTATGTAACCCTGGCCATCCTGGAACTCATTCTGTAGACCAGGCTAGCCTCAAACTGAGATGCACCTGCCTCTGCCTAAAAACTACTGGGACTGCGTGAGCCACAATCACCAGCTGCTACTCATAAAAAAAATTCTGAAGGAAAAGGTCATGATTACTACATACTAACCAATTAGCAGATACCATTGATACATCTACAGGGGTAAATAAAATCGGACCCTTGGCTCCTCTTGAAAACTACTCATAGGGTTTACACTCCAGATGTTGACCATGAAAAGAATTATTCAACTTTTTGAAAACTCTCTTTTCTTTTTCCTTTTGTTCAGACCTGGTCTAATTTTCTAGCCTAGCTCATCTGAAACATTCAATCCTCCTGCCTCAGCTTCCTGAATGCTCATGGGGGTGGCCAATGCTGGCTTACCACCACACACTTTAAAGCCCCTTTCTCTATGTGACTCGGCATGCGGATGCCCATCTGTTTTGATTATTAACCCTTGTTACATGACATTACATGGATGCTACCCTGTCAGTGTCAATATTCATCTGGAAATCCATGAAATTTTACATTTTCAAATAAAAAAAAAAACAAAAGAAGCAGTTGGGAAGAGTCCACACATATTCTAAGGAAATGTGACTGAGAGGCACTATGAAAAGATCTTTAAAATATAGTCGCTACCTGTAAAAGTATTTGCAAACAGAAGCATTGAGACTTTTTTTAAAGTCTACCTAAAGTAACCCCAGGAACCTCTATTATGTGTGTCTCTTCCGCATTCTATCTATCTATCTATCTATCTATCTATCTATCTATCTATCTATCTATCTATATATTATATACACTAATTCCATGCATTTACAGTGCTTAGAAATCTATATTATATAATATCTTCCCATGTTTTCGTTTGAGCTTATATCAAATTTGATTGGCTAAGTTATAGAACATTTATTTTCTTAATAGCAAGTGAACTCAGCAGCACAGAACGACTGCTCATCCATAATTCAGGATCGCAGCCTAAAACCTTATGCTCAGACAAGCACAAATATTGGCAAAGGTGAAAGACTGAACTGCTACAGCAGCGGCAGAATTATGTCACAATCTGTGTGTGTACTTGAATTCGGAGAGCGGGGACTCCAAATTAAAAGAGAAAATCGTCAACAATGCAGCTGCAGATTAAATAAGCCAGATAGTAAAGCCAGCTAAAAGTTGCTGAAAGAAAGTTCGTTCCTCTTTATTAGCTAGTCATGGTTCTCAAGTGCAAATAAAATATGGTAGGAGGAATTTTTTAAAAAGTGTGTGTTATCTTCCTAGGCAATGAAAATGGTGGTTTTAGAAAAAGTTCTTATGAATTTTTAACTTTGAAAATAGCATATTTGGCTCTATTTAAATTAGTGAAAATTCATCTCTCCTCATCTGAATTTCTTTGCTTGTCTTAATTTTCTGCCCAGTAATACCAGTCCTCTGTTTATGAATCTTGGAGTAAGCAAGGCTTCCAAATTCCCCCTGACAAATAATCCTTCTCCTTTGCCAGAAGGACTAACCCCTGGGGATGCAAACCATCTTATGGACGTACAAGGAGAACAGAAAATGAGGTTTGGTGGCTGAATCGGCAGAATTAACCCAGCAGATCAATGCGGTAGCAGACACCCAGGGCGGTCACTTTCACTGTCTGCCCTCTCTTTCTTCCACCGATGCTGCCAGAGATGACATTCTGCAGCAGACCTATCATCCTTGCTCACCAATCAGCAACATATGCAGGAGGATCTATGCTTACCAATGTTCTCTTCCCAAATATCAGCATTCAGCACTAACCTTGTCAGATATCCTCTGACTTTCTATAATGTTGACAAAAAAGGAAGAACGACTATACACAAGTATAGTCACTCAATTGTATAATAAAACCATCAGCTTTACATGACACTGAATGCATAAAACCACTAATGAGCCTCTAAGCATCTGAACAATCAGAAAAACAAATGTGACACATTATTCTTCTGTGACTATCTGAAGAATTCACCATACCACAGCTTTTATAGATTATAACACAAATTCCATTTAATGCATTATATCCTTGGACTTTACAACATAGTCCTGAAAGAGGTGTGGTCCAAGGGTCAGGGACTAGTCTGTGTTTTGCAAATGGGACCATGCAAACATGTAGACATCAAGCAAACTGGGTGTGCAGTGGAGATGGGGCCTCAGCTCCCTCCTCCACCTCTTTCACACACACACACACACACACACACACACACACACACATTTATAAAAAGATAACAAAACATTAAAGCATACTTTTCAGTGTTGCTCACCCCCAATCAAAGCCTCCGTAATTAGAGCTGCCATTCACCAAGAACAAATAAAGAAGATGGAGTAGGACTGTATTCTGACCCTGCAGGAGTTCCTTCAAATCTTTCCACATCTCTTCTTTACTGCCAGCATTTAGCTTATCTAGAGAATCTCCCCTTTAACAAGCTCATAGCCAAGTTCTCCATGACCAAAACAACATTCTGCACATTTTGAAAAGGGTCTTACAGGTTTCTTTTCCATCATTTCTAAATGGTGCCACTGGGGCTTGACACGATTCAACATTTTCCTCCAGGGATACAGCAAAGGCATATAGTCAGAAGCAACAGTCTGATCTACACAGATCAAGATGTACAACTTATAGTCTGAGACCATTGGTGCTGAACAAAACCAATCAGAATTTTTCAGTCTTTGGCGCAGGGGTGGGGATGGGAGGAGTCTATGTCCTATTTTCAACACAGATCTGTTGTTTTATTGAATAAGCCAGAGAGAAGTCTGACTAATACTGATATCACAAATCAATACAGACTGGCAAGCACAAGGTAAGGGCCCCTGACTGTGCACGTTCTCAGGAACCTGGGTCTCTGATTACACAAGGAGCTCTTTGTATAGCATTGTCATGGCAGACCTACCAGGACAGTAAAGCAGATGCACAATCACAGTGAGTTGTATCTTTTCACATGAAGTATAGGATATGTCAAGACAGCACTGACTTATTAAAAATACTAAAATGATAGGCGCCAGTCTACTCCTTCTTTGCTATAAACCCATAAAGTTGAACGAGAGACCAAGGAAATAGAAGATATTCTGAAATTAATTAATTTCTAATTAATTTCATTAATTAATTAATAAATTTCTTTCTAATTAATTAATTTCTGAAATTAATTGAGTGTATTTTAAAACTGCAATTCCACTCACCTTGTAGCCTTTGCATCACATTTGTGATGTCCCGATGGGACCTGGAAGATGCCCTGGAGGTTGCCATGGTCTTTGTTGTAGCATGGAACCAGCACCAAGTGAAGTGTCTCTGTGCAGGGGAATACTATGCTGCTTCAGATAACAGACACAATCTTGTGTACACCCATCGAGTCTCAGACAAATCTCAGGCGCTCATGGTGATCAGCAAGGAGATGGCGTGGTAACCCTGTGACCTGCACATTCTTCTTTTGCTCTTAAGTAGACATAAGAACCTGAAAAGCGAAGCAAACCAAACAAAAACACAATATGAAAAACATCTACCTTAACATAAAAGGAGAATGTCCCTCCTCCTCTCCAAGGTCTGACTCACTGTCGAGGGTTATACAACTAATATATGAGCAACTGATGCATATAATATGCATATTCAACTATAGAGAACACTAGACAGATTAAAGCACTGATCTAGGTTTAGAATTCCTATGGTATGCACTGTGGTTTGAATGAGAAGTGCCCCTGTACAGGCCCCTGTGTTTATCACCTAATTCAGTCAATGGTGCTATCTGGGAGGTTATAGAACCTTTAAGAGGTGGAGCCTCACTGGAGGAAAAGCATCACTAGGGATGGGCTTTGAGGACTAATAGCTTCAGTCCACTTTCTGGTCTCTCTGCTTCCTTGTGTGAACAGACTTGATCTCTCTGCTCCCTGTACCTGCCCCCATGCCATCCCTCCCCCACCATGATGCATTTGAGCTTATGACTCTGGAACTAGAAGCTAAAGTCAGTCCCCTCTCCTCCTGAAGTTCCCTTTAATTATTCTGTTTTCTCACAGCAAAAGAAATGACACAATACAGTATGTCATAAAATAAAATATGTAAGTAGGTTGCCTAAAAGAAGTCAGATGGTAACATCTTGACATCAAGAAATGTAATCTGAGCAGCAAATGCTCACTTGTACTGTTTTCCTTTTAAACTATAAATTTATTGACTTATAACTTAACAATCAAAATGCTGGATTTCACATCTTGATGTTTAGATACCCCCAAACCTACACCATTTTAATTGCTTTACAAACACTTTTCATATAGCTTTATTGTATACTTTCCAAGGACAACATCATGTCCTAGCTACTAATAACAATCTGATGAATGAACACGGTAGGGATAGGGCTGGGGTAGAACACTTCATTGGGCTTCAGTGGTAGAGTATTTGTCTGTACATGAACAGCCTTAGGGTCAATCCCCAGCAATGCATAACCCAGCCATAGTGACTCGGGCCTGTAATTCCTGTGCTCAGGATATAGAAGCAGGAGAAACCAAGCACCCAAGGTCATTATCGCCTCTTTATTTCTCAATGTCAACATTTCACTGTCTGACTTATTTCAGGCAACCCACTTTTTACTTTATTTTATGACATACTGTCATCTCTTTTGTGGTGATAAAACAGAATAATTAAAAGGAACTTCAGGAGGAAAGAGGACTTATTTTAGCTTCTTGTTCCCAAGTCATAAGCTCGAATGCATCATGGTAGGGAAGAAATAGTGTGGTGGGAAGCATAGAGGACAGAGAGATCATATTCCATCCACACAAGGAAACAGAGAGAAGGTGACAAGGTAGCTCTCAAGGCCAGCCTGGGATACATGGTTATTATCTCGAAAAGTAAAACAAATAAGAAACCATATACATATATAGATTATTTCATTCTAAATATGATTTCCAAGTATTCTCATTTTAGAAGTCAAAAATGGACCTGAGTTAATTTTTTTTTTCCTTGAATCGGTCTCAGATGCTGGTCTGCCATTACAGTAGCTCTTGTATGTAGGCAGGTGGAGTGCTTTTCTCAGAAGATACAGGCTGTCATTAGGTAAAGTTATAGGTCACGATGCATGGTTATATATAGTTATTTCTCCCCCGCCTCCCACATCTCTTGAAGATCCACAGGTTTACAGAAAGATTCTAATGTAAGTAGTAAGACTGGGATGGGGTGAGCTAATCAGATGGGACATTGTCTTTCTAACTCTCTCTCGATTCTCTTTTTGCTGGTGCACTTTATCACTCTCACTTTGGAAGTGAAAATGAGGTAGGCAAGTAGTTAATGTCACCCTAACATTGAGAAATGTACTGTGGGCAAAGCTTTCCTAACCCTGGGGTAAACTGAACAGAGTCCTGCTATGAACAAGACAATTAGAAAGAAGAGTAATGTCTCTAGAGACAAACACTCAGTGAAGGGATACACTGAGGCCTGAGCACAGCCAATCTTCATGGTAAGTCACTTTGCATCTCCAGGAGACAATGCTGATGATGGAGAAAATAGGAATTCAGCTGGGAGGCAAAGGCCAAATTAAAAGTCTAAAGCGAGCACAACACACACGTGTGGGATATTCCATTTGACTGAAGGGGAAAAAATAAAGATGAGTCTATATGTGTTACACGCAAAAAAAAATTAGTGAATGGGTTGTGTAACCCAAAAATAAGGATGGGCTGTATAATCAAACATAACGACACATTGTTATTTACTTTAAGTGACTTCATAAGAATGCATACATATTGGTCTCTGGCTGGAATGCATTCATGTGAAACTAGCCATATCTTCTGGAGACTACCACCTGTGAAAGGGTAGAAAACACTGACTGTGTGTTCACCTATCAAGTGTTAGAGGCTATGTATAGGAAGGGGAACTCAGTACTTGGCATCCTGTGGGTAAGAAATACACTATTTAGTGGGTGAAGCTTCGAGAGATGAGGATGGGGGAGAAATAACTATATATAACCATTCATCATGACCTATACCTTTACCTAATATCTCCTGAGGAAAGCATTCTACCTGCCTACATACAAGAGCTACTGTAACTGGCAGACCAGAGTCTGAGAAGGCTTAGTACTAGGACACTTGACTGACACCCGCAACCCTCTCTCAGACACTGGGGGGAAAACTAAACTAGAAATTATTGCAACCCAGCTACCTCACACCAGTCCACGACCAGTCCTGGAGTTCATAGCTCATTATGGCAAGCCCCATACACTCTATCCAGGATTGCAGAATTAAAAAAGCTTTTCTCTGGAAATCACTGTGTGATCCCATGACTCCTTCTTGTTCATATCCATGTCTCAAAAAGACTAATCTTAGAATCAATTGCTCCCACTTCCCTCTCCACATTCAACGACGATTTCTCTGCTTCTGTTCACATGTTCCCGGTTTTTGCTGCCTCTGCAGAGCTCACACATTCTGACGGCCTGAGACCAGAGTTAAATCAAAGATAAATGTGGCGCAGAACCTATGTTTGAGGAGTATAGGACATAGTAAGAGAAGCAATGTAGAAGAGATTTTTTTTAAATCCCAGGAATAAGTGTGGATGTAAAACTAGAGGGGTATATAAGATGGGGGCTATGCCAGTCTTGGGGTTCTGGAATGATGTCTTGAGAAGGCTTTAACATCTAAACTGAGTTTGGGGGGAATGGATCAGGGGAATGAGGAGAGCTACTTTCCAAGGCCTTCAGGAAAGGCATTAGCATAAGGAAGGGCAGGGTACCTGGATACTGAAGTTGTGTGCTCATGAGAAGGCACAGTGATGGAAAGCCCTGGACATAACGCTCATCAGTACTACTCTGCATCTCTAAGAGGCATCAAGGAGCCAGTAAGGGACTCTGGGACAGAAATGAGAAGACATCATTTAGAATTATTTATCTGAGATTGAATTTCGAAGAGCCGGAGTTGGCCTTAAACTTGACATGTATTGAACGTCTTATCATTCTGCTCCTAACTATTCAGTGCTAGCATTATGAGAATACACTACTATGCTTCATTTATGCCATGATAGGGATCAAAACTATAGCTTTGTACACATTAGGCAAGCACCTTACTAACTTAGCTACACCGCCAACCTGGCTACTGTTTTCAAGGGTATTTTTGAGGTGGATAAGGTTGGACAATCCAGGAATCTACGTAAGGAAGACATCTCAGGGCTACAAGTGGGAGCTAGATGGAGGAGACAGGGAAGAAAAGGCAAAGCTGAAGAAATATTTAGGAAGGAAATTTTATAATCCTTGGTGGTAAGGCAGCTAGGATTGGGGTGGGGGGGAGTGGGGGCGTCTGGGATGGCCAAGAGGATAAGAGCTAGGAAGAGGCTTTTCCAGGGTGGAGAGAGGGGAGTAAGAGGTCTTAAGAGGCACTAGGATTCATGGTATTTAATTGGTGATGCTCTGGGGCATCTTCAGTGTCCCTTCATTATCACCCCTCAGTGAAAACGCCAAGCTGGAGAAAGTCACAGCATCACTAATTATTTAACCAAGAACCCCATATGCCCGACATCTTTCCTGTCTGCTCCAATGGGGTCCCTATCTAGCAGGAATGATCCAGATGAGAATAAATATGTGTTGGCGTGTATTTATCATATTGTGAGCTCACTTTACTGTGAACACCACTGGTATAGGGACTGTGACATGTTTTGTTTTCTCTCTGTAGTCCTGAAGATGGTACCTAGGGCTAGTGCATGTTTGAATACTACTCCCCAGTCTTGGGACATTAACTTTTCTTGCCTTCCTTTTTCAGCCATTGACACTAACTATATCCATAAACACATGCTGAATATCTAATATTGGATTTTTAAATTATTTAACTAAGTGCATACTGTTTTGTGTTTATGGGAAAATACCCCTCACTGAACCTCTTCCTCTCTAACACAAGAGTTGGTGCAATATCCTTCCTTTTTCAGGGCTGAGACAAACTATTTAAATTTCATCATTCACCTATGTACATACATGCAATATTGTGAAACTGTGCTTTTCTTGCTTTTGACTGATACAATAGGGCCATGAGATTAATAAGAGATTTTAAAATTAATAAAAAAGAGAAACAATTAAAAAAAAGAGACTGGTAATTTGGAGATACAAGTTCAAAGCCTCACTTTGTGCCTGCTAGTGGGGTAGTTTTGTGATCTTGTATGTGGGACTTTATAGTAAGAGCTTGTCAGAGAAAGTGAAGTTTCAAAAAATTCACAGCCTGGCAAAGAAAGGCCTAGAGATGGCTCTTGTATTGTTCATATGATCTATGGTGTGTTCGTGTGTATGTGCCTCTGTATGTGCTAAAGAAAACTTAAGTGTCCATGTGTATTTGTGTGAGTGTGTGTTTCTATGTGTGTATATGTGTCCCTCAATCACTCTCCACCTTATTCTCTGTGATTGTGTCTCTTACTGAACTTGGAGTTCATCAGGGAAACATGGGGTTGGGACTGTGACAGTCTTTGATAGGCCATTTGCCTGCCACATGTAAGACCTTGGTTTATTCCCAGCAGGTAACTATGTAATATTTGGCGGGTAGACTCAGCAAATAACTGGCTTCTCTTTTTCTTTCCTTTGCCACATTTTCTCCATCTTAGGCTAGGAAGAAGCTCCCAAGTGAGCTTGCTAAAGGTGGTACGAGTCACAGCCAGGCAATGAGGGATACGTGGTCCTACGGTGTTGAGGAGACTGATTCTGCAGCAACAGATATGCACATGAGCCGCCTGAGAACATCATCTGGGGGGCAGATACAGCACAACCAGGATCTCACTTTGCCAGTGTTTTAAAGGTGTTTTTTTTAAACAGATGCAGCAAATTGTGGGGTGGGGGATAGTTGTGACATCTAGGGAGTCCAGGCAGTGACCAAAGCAGACAAGCCCCTCTTATTGTTGAGGTAAGAGAGAAGAACAGGACATAAACAACAAGCAGGTGACTTTGCAAAGTTGCCGCCCAGGTCATCTTGGGAACAGCCACCATCTGGTGTGTGCAGGGGGAGAGCAAGTGCAGAGGCGCGTCAACCTCTGTTATTTCGATTCTCCTAGCTGAGTGAGTCTCTCCTCTCAGTGCACACACCTCTGAAAAATGACATAGCGGTGCGGTGTCACTATGTCATTTTTCCTGTCTCTACTCAAAATGTTCAATAGGCTACTCCAGCACTTTCTTGCTTATGCCACTAAACAGGGATAAACCAAGGAAATCAGTGCGAGAAATAGTTCTGGACCACGGGGATTCACCTCAGTGCAATATAAATAGAGTTTCTAGTACTAGGAGACAGTAGCAAAAAAAGACCAACTGTGCATCAACCAGGCATGATGTCCCTAACTTATAAACACATATCACGAACTGAGACCACAAGCACTTAAGTAAGTTTACAACGATAAAGTATGGCTATTAATTTAATGTCTAATCATGTAGAGAAATCCGTGATTTAGACTAAAGTCATCTCACTCTTCTTAGTCAAGTCTGTCACCGGAATAAGTTCAAAATAATGCATAATTTTAATAATCTTTAAATAATCTTTTAATAATGCATAATTAATAATCATAATCTTTCTCTACCTTCTCATTAGTACTGGAGTGAGTTAATAAATATTAAAATGGCATAACAGGACTCCCTTGGGTTAATAAAAGTATATTAGTAATGTATGTGTGGAGGTTGTCAGGAAAGTGCCCCTCATTATTCACAATTGAGAATCACTAAGAATAATAATAATAATAAATGATACCTTTCATAGAAAGATAAGAAAATAAAAACATAATCACAAAGCAGTCGTGTTGAAAGCTAGTGTCATGATTCAACCTTTCTGAATGAGAGTCTAGAGTATAAAGTCACTCACGATATCTGCTGCCCTTGCTTCTCACTTTGGGGTACGTACATGTTTCAGCCCTTGCTCAACATTAATTTTCATTCGGCTCAACCACAAGGAAGCATCATGCATTAAGGAAGCATTAAGAGGAGAATGTCCACACAGGCCAGTCTTGAGGCCTGGCCTGCATGCCAGGCACAGGCAGGCTACTGGGTGTGGCAGCTGGAACTGGAGCTGTGAGCTGTGAACCAGAATGCCTTCCACCTTGCCTGGTGATAGGCTTCTCGGGATGTTCCCAGTCACACCCCCTCCGTGTAGGAAGCTATGTATACCCAGTAACTATGAGAACGTAGGACCCAGTAAGGCATCAAGCTGCAAGTGGCAAGTAGCTCTGGATGCTCTTGAGACAGCAGACTAGCTTTTCCTCAATCTCATTTCCTGGGAGTAAAAGGAAAGTTCTTTATCAGGGAACAGGGGACAGTGAGAAGGCTTGTAAAGAATCCTTAGTTTAAAAAGATACAAATAAGGTTCTAACCCTAGGCGCTAAGCAAATGTTTCTTAATGGCTAACACTATAGCAGCTGGTCTGGAGATTTTCCTTATCTTCAACACGAAACATGTTAAGGGAGTCATGACTGGGCACATTTTATTCTTCATCTGCCACAAGTGATATAAACAGATATTAAGCACAAGAAAAAATAGATGCGTACTTTAGTTGCGTGTTCTGGTGTCGGCAACGTTTTAATCCACGTTATTAATTTTTTTTATCATGAAGAATAAAGGGCTTCTCACAGACACCAAGCCTGGTGAGTCACAAATCAGCATTTCATAGAGATGTAGGTCATATTAATAACCTTTGCTTGACTGAAAATTGTGTTTTCTACTGTATAGGTCTGACTCCTATATCAAATGATGACTTGAATGTAGTCCGTAGAACAAGAGAAAAATAAGTGGGCCTGAAAAAATAGTTTATTTGGGGGTTTTTGTAACATTTACAGATATACAAGATATTTTGTAATATTTTCAGATACATAAAAGTTTTTCCGCTCCAAACTGAAAAGCTCAGAAAAACACGGTCCAGGGAGCTAGGGTTGTTCAGCTGATATTTTTCTTTAGGATGCACCTGACTCTATGGACCAGACCTGAACTTGAAGCATCAAAGAGTTAGGTCAAACCAGCACGAGCAACCTCTTTTCCTAGTGGTGTTTCTTTCCTATTAGCTGCTACATTTTGAGCTTTAGATCTGCCCTTTGCGCTGCACCTGCCTCCCCGTGAACCACCATTTCCCAGGTCTCCTCCTCCAGAGGTGCAAAATCTCTCTGAAAAAATGTCTTTTTGGAGAGTAGATGAAAGTTATCTTGTCCTCTAGTGTAGGCTCCGCCTGGAAGCAATCGCACCAGCTGAGTCTCTTGGGCCTCTGCGCAGTCTTCAAGCCTTAGGCTCTGCTACCCAACTTCCCTCCCCCAACCCTTCCTAAAATAGTCTGGGGGTGGAGGAAGGGAGGATCCTCGAATTTATTCAACGCGTTACATGCGTTACATCTCACATCTGATAGTAGCGACAGTACAGCGCGGACCATCATAAGAGAGTGCCTGCCTTTTGCTTGAGCATCTCTGGCTCCCAGGATATGTGCAGCAAGCGGAAATGACAACTCAGAGAGCGGGTATTAATAGGAATATGTACGTACAAGATGCAAAGAGGCTAGCCAGCCTCCCTATCGCTTTCCCCAGGAGTGTCACACACGTACACAAGTACACACACCGCCGCCACCCCCCTCTCCCTGTGGTTCGCGGCTCGTCAGCGTGCAAGCACAAACTTGCTGCAGTGTGTTGCCTTGCACCTGTCATTCCTCCATCTCTTTCTCTCTGTCTCTACCTTTGCTATTTACCTTGATCCGGCCTTGTTCAGGTTCCAAGCAGCGAGGTGACGCTAGCGAATGCCTCTTCCCGGCTGCGTGCAGCTCCGGGTGTGCGCTGCCGCCCTGGCCTTGTAGCCGGGTGTCCGGCGGCGCTGTCCGCAGAGCTGCGGGAGCCAGGATGCCCTGGTGACAGAGTACAACAATCCTAGCCCGGTGTGGGCCGGTGCTGGGGTTGGCGCACACGCGCTGCTCTGCGCTGGCTGCTGGTGGTTATGCCCTCCCTCCCTGCCTAGAGGATCCGTCCCTCCTCCAGGCTGCACACCAGGGGGTTAGGCCTCCCCCCTCCCGCCCCCTGCAGCTGCTGCTCCTGCCGCCAGCGGAGGTCGCCCCAGCGGATTCTTCCTCTGAGCATCCGCCCAGCACCTCCCACTGCCCGCCACACCCCCTCCCCAACCCCAGGATATGCGGGTCACCACACAGAGCTAGAGGCGGGACCTGGAGGCTCTTCTCAGGCTTTCCTCTACCTCTCAAGTGGCTTGTGGCCACTTCTCTGACAGCCAGAGTCCTTCTGCCAACCACTCTCTGAGCTAGCATCTGCCAAGGGGTCCCATTCTTGAGGGGCATGGTTGTCTCAGCAGCTTAGAGATGCTGCATCGTGTTTTATTGGTTGCTAACTTTTGTCCACATTCTCCACAGCACAGTTGGCTTCTGAACAGAACTCTGCAATGGCCTGGAGGTTCCTGATGCTCCCAGGGAAGACATGTTTCAGGAACACAGATGCCGAGGGCTCTTTCTTAATCTGCTTCCTAAAGCATCTTAAATGCTGGCATCTGGGCTGCCAAGTCAGCCTTAGGGACGATGGGAGACTAGGCAGGTTTTCTATTTTGTTGCTTCAACATATAAAACTTAGATTTCATGAAAAGACGCTTGACATCACCCCTTTGATTCTTGGGTATTCACAGTGATGTTTTTGAGAGCATCATTAGGTTCTTTGGACCCACCGTTCACAGCGTGGAGCCATTATAGTCCTTCCCAAGCCCTTCTTCCCGGTGCAAGAGAGTCCATGTTGCTTAGTAGCCTGGAGAGATTTGTTTTGTTGTGGTGTGAAGGTTTCCAGGCAAAGTCAAACATGGCCTTTTCCCCCAACAATGGAGCCAGAGTCTAAGAGGATTATGGAGGTTGATTGAAGCTGTTGCAAGAATCTTAGAACAAGAACTCTCTGAATTGTCTCAACAGAAACAAAATCATGTTAATTCTCTAAATTCACTGAACCGAAGGGTTACTTTATAAAGTGATGCAGTTTCTCCTGGCTCCTATCTCTCCACCACCTGCAGCCACCATCCTCACTATTTGCCTTTCATTAAAAAAAAAAAAAAAAAAAAAAAAAAAAAAATCTCTTTTTCTACATCCCATCAAAAGAACCTCACCTGGGATGGCTACTTTTAAAGGTCAACTTAAATTCTGAAGATCGGGTTGGCCTGTGGGTATGGTTATGTGGGATTGATTTGATTTTTAATTTATTCAGTCCACTGTAGTGGAGACTATCCCCAGGTTTGGCCCTGAACTATATAAAATAGAGAAATATAGCTGAGCTAGTGAAAGGCAGCCTGGGTACATTCATTTCAATTCATTTCTCTTTCTTTCTGCTCTTAACTGTGTATATGGTGTGACCAATGCTCACAAACTCTGTGATCCCCACCCCCAACCCTGCAATGTTGGGTTTGAAAGGTCCGGGACTCCCCAGAAAGGGGTCCACTTAAGTCACAGGATAGCACGCACCCAAAGGACACACGAGAGACCGTCTTGCTGTAAAGCACATGAGGTGGTTTATTATATCAGAGCTCTGGGCCAGCCCATATCCCCATATCTCACATAGGGGATAGAGGGACTGACCTCGTGGCTCAGGGGCATAGCGCTTATATATGGGCGGGGTAGGGAAAAATCGAACTTTCGCGCGGGTGCACAGGATTGGTTGTTTTACCTTTTTTGAACACTAGTAGGCCGTACCATGGGGCAGGGTGTAGTTCTTCCCTTGGCCAGTCAGTTTCTGGGATGTTCTTAACAGGCCTTTGTACTGTAACTCCCCCCTCCTCTGTAACTAATTAGATGGACCCAAACCTGCTGGCAGGTGCTTTTCTGCCCAAGGTCTAAGGCGAAAAATTTACACATATTTCATAAGATGGCCTTTATAATTTTTCACTCTACAGGTTCTAACCTGGAGTTGTTTGCTAAGTGGACCCTTCCCTGCCCTCTGCTGCCTTTTGTCAGTGTGGTTGACACAGCAATAGAAATAAAACTGGAGGGGCTGGAGAGATGGCTCAGAGGTTAAGAATGCTGGCTGCTCTGACAGAAGACCCAGGTTTGATTCCCAGAACCCATACAGTGGCTTACAGCCACCTGTAACCCCTGTTCCAGGGTATCTCATGCTGTCTTCTGACTTCTACAGAGACTAGGCACACACATGTCAAACAGATATACATGTAGGTAAAACGTTCATACAATAAAAACGAATAAAGACAAAAATTAAAAGAAATAAAACTAGATCAAAACTCTGGGGGAAACATCAGCTATCAGTGTTCTCTTTCCTTGAGTGTTGCTTTTGAAGCTATGCTAAACACTTTCTGGGGCAACAGATTTTATTTATTTATTTATTTATTTATTTGCCAACGGTGTGCTACCAACCACATTCCTCTCCCACATAAGTAAACTCTAATTGTAGAACCCTGTGGTTCAGAGTGTTTGGGTTGAATCTGAAATGACAACCAGTGTGTTGCCTGCCTCTACCTCTATCTGTGGCTTCCTGGAGCAGTCTTGTGGGGATAGCCACCAGAGCCTAGCAGTTGCTCCTGGCCAGCATACTGCCAGCAGACTGCAAGCCTTCCCCTTTAAAA
Source organism: Arvicanthis niloticus (assembly GCF_011762505.2). Classification (NCBI taxonomy): domain Eukaryota; kingdom Metazoa; phylum Chordata; class Mammalia; order Rodentia; family Muridae; genus Arvicanthis; species Arvicanthis niloticus. Next base: position 14,379,015 of record NC_133436.1, on the reverse strand, counting down.
GTAAAATACCAAATAATCTTGGTTCTCTCTCTTAATCTCCATAGTCACAGAATCAGTTGGCCCTGTTGGTCTTGAAGATGGAATCAGAAGATTGGCTACACGGGAGATTCTTTGTATTCCTAGCTAGACTTACCTGAGAAAGAAGGCACTTAATTGGAAATCTGAAACATAGTTCTAAGTAAAAGAAAGTCCTTGATTGCCCTTCACCCCTCTTCTTCCAGAGTTGACAGAAGTAGTGCCTGTGTGTGGCTACTACTGGCTCCCTGATTAATTGAACCAACTTGATTCTCTACAAAAGGGAAAAAAAACCCCTCATTTTAGATTTTTGTAAAGGGTTTGTCCTTTTTGCTAAACTCGGGAAGGTTGTTAAGCTCTATTTATCCAATAACTGTAGCTTAAATGCCCAGCATCTTCCTGAAAGTGTGCTGAGTGCTATGGAATTACTGGAAAGCCAAACCTAATCTGACTCTTGCCTTACTAGACTGTATCCTGTAACCAGGGACAGGGCAGTGCTCGTGGACTGCATGTACCTATAGAATCCCATTCTCCAAGGAAACGTGGGTGTTGTTATGTGAGATTCCATTTAATTTATTCCAGAGATCAACAAGACTTTGCTAGTGAGATAAAATGGAACCAAGACTTACAGGGGAATGTTACTAACAAGATGCAAGGGAGCTGGCAGCTAGGGTGCGGGGCACTTCAAAGTTCATAACATCTGATGATAGACAACATCACCCTTCAAACTTACAAGGGATTGGTATTAAAAGCCATTAGAACCTTTTCAGTAACTAACTAGCACAGCAGAACTAGATTTGTGATTTGAACTTCTCCTTTCTTTTTTTTTTTTAATTGGATATTTTATTTACATTTAAGATGTTATCCCCTTACCCCATACTGCCCCCTGCCCAGGAACTTCCTATCCCATCCCCCCTTCTCCTGCTTCTATGAGGATGTGCCCCCCACCTCCCCACCCTTGAATCCCTCCCCCCAACTGGGCATCCAGACTTCACAGGACCAAGGACTTCCTTTCTCACCTATGCCAACAAGGTGGCGGGTAGATCTGATCGGTGGAGAGGTCATGAGGGTGGAACCCTCATGAAAGAGATTAGTGCCCTTATAAAAGAGCCACGGTGATTATTGTGCCTATTCTGTCATGTAAGAACACAGCAAAAGGGCAGCTCCCTGTGACCCAGACACTGAGTTTTCTAGATCCGTTATCTTTGACTTCCCAGCCTCCAGGACTCTAAGGGAGATATCGTATATAAGTCTCCAGACTATATTAATACGGAATAGTCCCAACGTTGATGTAAGGCATAAACTCAAAGAAGTTGGAAAAGTTATCCTTTGATAGTATAGGGTTTAACAGCTTGGATTTTGAGAAGGGAACGCCTGCTCCTAGCTCTACTGTTAACTGCCTGTGTGCTGTCAATCTAGTAATTGCCTCTCATAGATTCAGATTTTACAAACCCATGATTCAACATCACAATAGTTCCTTAATTAGAGAGCACTTGTAGAGACTCGATGAGCTAATACCTAGAAAGTTATTAATTTTTCAGTGCCTGTATGTAGTCTACGAATGCAAGATGTAATTAGTAGTAGTATCACCAGTATAGATAATACTATTGTTGGCAAATTAAGGCAGAGTGATCAATCTCCCCTTTCGTGGTAGCTTGACTGAAGTAAGAAATCTATTCCCCAAAATAGAAAATACCTTCCTCAGCCATCACAATATGACCAGCAACTGCCTGGGGAAGGCACCTGAGCCTCTCCTTCAAACTCAGGCTATGCTTCATCTTTTCTTTCTTCCCACTGCGTGTAGAATGCTCCTTACACACTAAAGTTACAGCTGAGCCTAAAGGTAAAGACCCTTTTCAGTCTAGTTGTATTCTAAGGCCCGCAACTTCCTGCCCTAGGCACTGTAAAATACAAGTTATCTACTGTGACAACATGACCTCATCAAGTGACCATTTTTTTTGTTTCTGTCGTGTCTATTTTATGTAATTGGATGAATGCCATGGGAGTCTCGCTGTAGTTTAAAAAGATGCTACTTATCAGAAGTCCTACCACTGGTGTGTCTCTGCCCACGTGAACATGTGTATTCTGTAACAAGGAGTCTCCTTCCCACTCCCCTCTTGTTCTTAACAGTGTTCAAAACTGGTTTGTTTAAACGTACAGTGAAACTCAGCCGGGCAGATCTTTAGTGTTTTAAAGGAAAAGGGTTGGGGCATCATATCAGCAAGAAGCAGTTCATTAGTCTTGATCTGGGTCAAGAAACTGGGATTCCTCTTTCAAGATGGTGCCCTCAAGGGGAGTCACCGCCATAGAGAATGAGACTGGAAGTAAAGCCTAGATCAGTGGTTGTCAACCTGTGTGGCACAAGCCCATTTAGGGGGAAGGTCCAAATGACCTTTTCACAGGGGTCACCTAAACTCACCCAAAACCACAGATATTTACATGGTGATTCACAACAGTAGCAACACTACAGTTACGAGGTAGCAATGAAAATAATGTTATGGTTGGGGGTCACCATAACATGAGGAATTGTGTTAAAGGGTCACAGCTTTAGGAAGGTTGAGAACCACTCCTCTAGAGGTTCTCTGGATCTCAGACCATGCCCTGATCCAAATCCTGCTTCTGGGCTTGTTAACACCTTGCCGTCTGAGCCGCGGTCATAAGGAACTCCAGCACCCCTCAACTCTCATCCCTATTTTTTCTACAGGAAAGCGCAACCACGGCCAACTTGTTCCTCTAAATTATTTTCTTTTATAAGCATTTAAAAAAATCATCAGGTAATTAAAGTAGTGATATTAGAAACCTAGAGAGGTCGTTGCCATAGTGGAATGCAAGCATATCCAATGACAAGCGCCCCACCTTTGAAGGTCTAGAACAAATCTGGAATGAAACGTCTGTCAGTCAGGAACCAAGAAGGAAGACTAAGTTAAGGATATGCTGCAGGGATATGAAGCCTAGCTTTGCCGGGAGAGCAGAGGCTGTTATCCGCCCCGCCCCCCGGGGGGTGGGGCCTTCAGCATTCAGGAAGTAGGAACGCAGGTGCCTACAGACCTCCGCAGGTCGCTGCTGCCACCCAGAGGTCAGCGCGAGGCAGCAAATGCCTGCATGACACAGCTATGCTCTGAGCTGATCCTGCTGTGTGAACCACACTGAAGCTGGAGGGAGAATTTGTCAGTGGTCTTCTTCGCCTTCTGAATCTTTCATGGAAGCACGGCAAAATGTGAATTTCACCCAAATCCCGAGGAGGGAGGAGACTAAGGAAATGTAATCCCCAGACTTCTGGCTTCTGGGATACAGGAGAGAGAAGGGAGTTTATAAGGAGAGCACTCTGCAATAAACCGACCAACAACAAACAAATAAAAACTACTACCCTGCCAGACACAACCTTGAGTTAAATAGGTTTCCTCAAATGCTTAAGTTAAAACCGAGATATTTCTCTTTCAAAAGATGGATCTCTTTAATATGCTATATAAATTTATTAAAATTTCTTTCATATTTAAGTTAGGACTTTACGGTTAATTTTAAAATAGATTAAAAACATATGTCACTTCTTTACTCAACTCCCTTTGAAGCATTCTGTCTCAGTGACCCCTGTATAATCTGTATGGTATCCCAACCTCCCCACTAAGCCATCCACCCACAACTAGGACTCTCCCCTCTCTATGCTATAATCACACAGAGGCTTCAATGTTTCTGAAGATCACAGAGCAAGTTCATGCCTCAAAAGCTTCTCATAGATCACTCCCTCTGCCTGGACATTAAACTCTGAGAATTACCCATAGCTTATATGCTAACATTTTTCAAACCTTTTTATCTGGCAATTGCTATATTATTGAAGACGTTCATGAATGCCTTACAGAACATTTTAAACATTTAAGAATATTCTCCACTCTGTTTTTGACAATTTTGTTGTACTTAGTATTATTTAGTTCTTTTTGGTTTTTGTTTGTTTTTTTTGTTTGTTTGTTTGTAGCCTTGGCTGTCCTAGAGCTCACTTTGTAGACCAGGCTGGCCTTGAATTCACAGAGATCTGCCTGCCTCTGTCTCCAGAGTGCTGGGATGAAAGGTGTGTGCCGCCACTGTCCAGCTGCAGTATTTAGTTCTTAGTATAACCATATATACCCACTTACCTAGTTTATAATCTGATAGCTCTAAAGAATTAGTTATTCTAGGGCAGATACTACTTTCTGTTAACTCTTGTAGTCTCAGCACTTAAAACATTTAACACATAAAAATTGCCTTTAAAACATTTGTGGAATAAGAGCACTGATTGATTTTTTGATGAAAACGACACTTATCACTATATGCATATCCTAATATGAGCTCATGTATACTCATATACAAGTAATGTGCCAGGCTTATCATGTATGTGGAACTCTGCTACCATCAATTAGATTAATATGGAACCCACTAGAAATTATCAATATCTCTGCGAAGTCCTGATCCTCAATAGATGATCACACAAGAGAATCATGTGTTTCATGATGGCAAGAGATAGATAGAAAATGTTGCTTTTTTTTCCTTTTGGTTCTCTTTTTTTTGTTGAGGAGATTTAGGATCTCAGACCTATATCTTCTGCAAACATGCTTCTGGGAGTACATCTGGATGTGTTACTTCATGACTGAAGTGGGTCCTGAGAAGATAATGACTTTGTTTAAGTCACTTGTTAAGTGCCCTTCTGAGACCACATGATGCTAGGCATTTTTGCCTTGGGTTGGCGTCTCTGCCAAAATGGATTGAAATCCTTTTTTTTCTTTTTCTTTCTTTACCTATCTTAACATCACTTACCTTTTCTCTTTTTTCAAAGGGTTATAACATTTTCAACATATTTCTAATGGTGATTTCATAGGCCATCAGCACTCTGTCCAGTCTTGTGAATGACAAATTTTCTAAAAACTGTTAATAGCTGAACATTTGTTTATAAGACAATCGTGTCAGTAACGATGCCAGGCCATGGATGATTTTGCAAAGGCGAGAGATTGTGTGGCTTGGAGAACTTAACTGGATCCCTTCAAAGCATGTTCCAGAATGGCTGACTCTCTGGCACAAGGTTTATGGGCCACTGGAAACATTTCCTAGAATTTCTGAGAGGGAGAAATGATTGGTGAGTTTCTTCTTCCTGGCAGATCGGGTTATCCATTCTTGATAAGCTAGAAAAAATTGAGAGTCATCAAATCAAATTTCAGTTCAGACCTATGATGACCCTATGGGAGAAAAACTGGCTGACTCTGGCAAAAGCAATATGAAGGGATTATTAGCTTCTGAAGCATACTCGGAAAGGTTTCCTTCAGGACTCATTGACAACCTTCCCACATACTCCTCTTGTCACCCTCTCTTCTGCTGTCCACACATTCTGTTCCTTCTCAAATGAGTCATGTTTATAGGATGTCTATTAGTAATAGGGGGACGCAACATATTTGGTTTATCCATTGAGAAAAAAACAATGTATAAAAGGTTTAGGTCTTACCTTAAGTGCTTTGCAAACTCCTTTTGTTAATCCCTGTAGCCAGGAGGAATACATGTTCTAATTTGCCTTTACCTAATTAAAGTTCTTATCTGACATTCAACCTGGCATGTCTTCCCGAAGGAAGTGGCTTATATACACAGGGTGTAGATATTTGCACCTGTTAGTAAAACAAATAGAAGTGATGGACACCACATTAGGACCATTTGAGGTGAGGTGTGTTTGCTTTTGTCTTCCCCCAAATGACAGATTACAAAGTGTGAACTAGGCATAGTTGAGACATTTGGCATAACAGAGGAGCTTGGAATAGAGGACAGAAGAGATACTACCACCTCTAGATCCAAAGGAAAACAGAGAGAGAGAAAGGGTGGTCACTAGGACTCAGAGTATATAGCATGGAGCATATTGGTGAGAGCAGCCCAGGGCACCACGGCAGAAAATGTGGCAATGAGCCGACAGACACGGTGCTGGAGAAGGGGCTGAAAATTCAACATCTGGATCTGCAGGCAGCAGGAAGTGAGTGCTATAGTAGACAGGACTTGAGCATTTGAGACCTTAAAGCCCACCCCGACAGTGACACACTTCCTCCAACATGGCCACACCCACTCCAACAAGGCCACACCCACTCCAACAAGGCCACGCCTCCTAATAGTGCCACTCCCTATGGACTTACGGGGGGCCATATTCTTTTAAAACATAACATTAATTAATGGGAAATATTGCTTGCCTTTTCAGAAAACTTCCTAACCCCAAATTTTCTCCATGTAAGAAGTCATGACATGCCGGGCAGTGGTGGCGCATGCCTTTAATCCCAGCACTTGGGAGGCAGAGGCAGGCGGATTTCTGAGTTCGAGGCCAGCCTGGTCTACAGAGTGAGTTCCAGGACAGCCAGAGCTACACAGAGAAACCCTGTCTCGAAAAACCAAAAAAAAAAAAAAAAAAAAAGAAGTCATGACATGGATTCCTGCACATGGGCAGTGAAACTAATGTGAACAGTTCTGACATGTCTAGTCATACAGAGCTAGAATCTACATATATGTAGTATACAATGCTGCATCATAATAATTAGTGACAAGCTACTTGTCTATGTATTGGCTATGCTAAGCTTTTCGTTATTAATCTAGTGTGTACCCACCCTGCTTATAAGAAAGAGTTTAGAGGCCGAGGAAATGGCTCAGTTCCCATAATACTTTTGCAAAGGATCCAAATTTGGCTCCCAGCACCCACATTATGTAACCAACTCTCAACTACCTACAACTCCAGGTCTAAGGTACCTGACATCTTCTTTTGGCCTCTTTTGGCACTGAATTCACATGAATAAAACCACCCACAGACACATACATACACAAAATTTAAAAAAAAAAAACTTCAGAGTGAAAAGTTTGCAACTATAAGCTGTGTTCGCTGGCTGACACTTCACACATTCCAAGTTTACAAAGCTTCTCTTGATTGTATCAACAGGCTATTGTGGGTGTTAGACTTAATGCTAGTGTTAGTTGATTAGGGCCTGTGGTGGTTCATACAAAAACATGTCCACTGTAGGTTCACATATTTGGACACATGGTCCCTGGTTGGTGGTGATATTTGGGGTAGCTATTGGTATTTTTTATATGTGGCTATATTTTGCTAGAGGAAGTCGGTCAGTAGGGTAGGCTTTGGGGGCTTATAAACCTTTCCTCACATGCAGTTCAGTTCCTGTTTGTCAGTGATGGTGATTTCTTGGCTTCCTGCTCTAGCCACCTGCTGTCATGTCTCTGGAGCCATCATGGACTCTCTCACTGTAATTATAAGAGCAAATAAACTCTTCCTTCTGGAAGTTGCTTCTGGTCATGTTGTTTTATCAGAAAAAAATGACTAATATGGCCTCCATCTTTAGAAGCTCACATATCCTTACTTATCCCTTCAAAGAAGCTGTCACCAAGTACAGCGACTTTAGGGTTAGGGCTTCACATGTGAGCCAGGAAAGAGGCATCGTTCAGTACAAAGAAGAGGGACACAGAGGTCATGAAAAGATACCATTGAGTTCCTAGATGAGAGATAATGAGCTCTGAGATAAGCTGATGGCAATCGGCAGACAACAGAGGTGATGGGGGACCGTGTTCCACAAGTAAATTTTGCAACCACTGAGGGACAGATTGATGCTGAGGCATCAGTGTTAAACCTGCAGGGCTGAGTCTGGGGAGCAAAGAAAATGATGCTGTGTTAAGGAAAAGATGGGGTTTTGTTCATGTGCATTTCTGTATTTCCTCTTGATATGAACTCCACCCCTCTCTGATTCTGTTTCTTCTGTCTCCTCCAAACTGCTAAGGTAGCAGAAAGTCTGATCTCCATATCTTCTTTAAGACAATCCCAGGAAACAAATTCCCCTGTCACCCTGGTCACTCTGGTCACCCTGGTCACCCCTCTCCCGCCCTCTGATGTTTCTCTGTCACTTTCTGGACATTCACCATAGTTGTTCCTTTTGACGACCTTATCTGCTTACCGGTTCCTCTGAATTTCTTGGTTCATGTTTCTCCCTCTGGTATCTGTTGTCCTGTCTTAGTCTGTCTGTTATTGTCCTTAAGAATGTTTATGTCTGAGCAGGTGAAAAGCATTTACTACCAAACCTGATGAATCACATTAGCTCTTTGGGGCCCACAAGGTAGAAATAAAGAACTGATTCCAACAGTTTGTCCTCTGACCTCCATATAGATACCCACAGAAAAACACACGCACACACGCACGCGCGCGCGCACACACACACAGACACATACACAGACATACACATACACACATCACATACACACACACACATCACATACACACTTATGTTTTAAGAATCCTTATGTCCAACTTTTTGTTTGAAGTGTTACATGAGAATAAATTTTAAGGCAATCTACTTTGTAGGCAGGGAACACAAAGATGTACTGATTTACAAACTATGCATGAATTGTGCTCTTCAAATACTTTCTCCCAAGGAGTCATCAAATTATGAGTAAATTAATAGAAATCCAAGAATGCAAAATCCCCAAGAGTCATTAAATATGAATAAATGAATACAAATGCAAGAATGAGGTAATCCTCATAAAATACTTTGATGAAAGGGATTTAAACATATTATGAATAGTTGTTATGATGTAGATTATGATTTAAAGTGTATGATCTGAGAGTCTTTTACCAAATCTGAGATGTTTACACAAAAGCAACGTTTTCTACGTAGCACTTCTGAATTCTCCAAAGATCTTGATACATTTTCCCCCTAAGCCAGCATCCCACATTCTAACTCCCCTGAGCTGAGCTGAGGTTTAAAATCCACACTATGGGTGACATCTACAGGCAATTCAGACACAACTACACTCAGAAACTGGACACGAAGAAAACTCTATACCTTGTAGCCAACACCCTGAGGTGAAGGCTGGCCATGCGACGACTGTAGTCTGGCAACTTTTAACATATTTAAATTTCTCTTAAGAGCAGCTGATGAGAGAGTCTGTTGTCCTTGCCTGTAGAGTTGATGAAACAAATCAATATCAGAGGAAAGTTGGGAAAGAAGCATCATATTCCCAGTGAAATATCTCATGTTCCTCCTCCCCAGTAAACAAACCCAAATAAAGAAGACAACAAAACAACAGCAACAAAGAAGAACTGTGGGGTGTGAGTACCAATGGCTTCTGCTTAGATATTAAACACCATGGTCCCAGGAGATAGAAAGAAAAAAACAACTAGTATTTGTCAGACACTGAAATAAATACTCACCCTCAAATTCATCACCAACAGCACAAGCGCACTTGCACTCCTCAAGAGACTTATAGATACTTCTGGTAATATAAGAAATAATTTCACTTATTCTTTACACAGAAGCCAACCTACTAAAAGTGGCAAAACGTAAACATAATGTATAGATGAATATTGTGGGATAATTTATAAGAAAAAAGTATCAAGCATTCACAAAGAATAAACCACACACTTACAATTAACCTAGTTAAAATTTTCTAACTCCATATGATCCACAATTACAATGCCGTATTCTCTTTGTGGGCATGTTTGTGTAAGTGTGCATGCTAATGTGTGTGTTTATGTGTATGTGCACCTGTGTGTATTTGTGTGTGCATACGTGCACATGTGTATGTGCACACATGCAGAAGCCAGAGGTTAATGTGGGCAGTCTTCCTTTATTGTTCTCCACTGTATTTTTGAGACAGAGTCTCTCACTGAAGGTGGAGCTTATGATCTTAGCTATGCTGATTGGTCAGTGGGCTCCAGTTATTCTCCAGCCTCTGCTTCCCTAGCTGTGGGATGATAGACATGTACTGCCACATCTAGCTTTTAAGTGGATGCAGAAGATCCAAACTGAGGTCCTCATGATCACACAGGAAATCTTTTCCTGACAGACCATCTTCTCAGGCCTCTCGCTTTATCTGCTTCAATATGTAGCCCATCTCCTTTGTCACCTTACAGTTTCCGAGTAAAAGCTGTATTTTCTATTTAATTTCTATTTGTTCTTTAAATAAAAACAAAAATAAAACTTGAATACATGGAACAGTGGTGAAAAGTTAAATAGATGATAAAAATCATTTTAAGCAGCAATACAGTAATACTTGTCCTTGGAGAAGTTTAATTTTAAAAATTAATTCTCCTTACCAACAAAAGAGTAAAAAGAAAATTAGACTCTTTATTAATTTTTGTCTCTTCCAGGGCTCCTAAGTTGTTTTTATTTTGAATTGTTCTATATTTTCAAAACTATTTACCAAAATGTATGCTGTAATTTTTAAAATATCAAATGACTGTAGACTTGTGGTATGGAAAAAAGCAATCTTTCATGCTTACTTCTCCTGTTTCTTCTTCTCTTGAGGTATAATTAATATCAGAAAAAAATTAACAATGTTCAATTTATATTTACCTTCCTCTCTTCAGACAACAAGCTCATACTGTTCACTCTTGAAGTTTAAAAACATTTATCTGTGTGCTTTTGCCTGAGTGCATGTTTGTGTGCCACATGCATACCAGCGGGAGATCAGAATAGGGGATTGGATGTCCCAGAGCTCAAGTTACATTCAGACAGATATGAGTTGCCATGTGGGTGCTGCAACCAAACCCAGGTCCTCTGGAAGGACATCCAGTACTTTTAATGACTGAGGCACATCTCCTGCCCCAAATTCTTGATTTTGCTATCTCAGGCATTATCTATTGAGTTCTCATCATAGAAGCTGAGCAGTAAATTCTAGTCCCAGGCTCTTGTCTGTCTCCCCTGTATAATTACACTTCCTGGTTTTAAGATAGGTCTAGTCTGATGAAGGCTTAGGATTTGATGTAACCTCAGTAGGAGGTTGTAGTGGGATATTTTTCCTGAAAGTTAGGAGGAGCTAAGGTGGGAGGAGTAAGGAGAGGAAGAGAAGAAAGAGGGGGAGCTAGGGGAGACAGCGAGAAAGAGGGGAACATGGAATTGGATGTGCGTCTGTCTCTAGCAAAGGTAGTTGATATATCTAGGTTGGGTATTGGGTTACACCTCTGATTGTGTGGGCATCTTGTTATTGAGCATTACCAAACATAAAGCCTTTCGATAATCTAAGCATTAGAGTCTCATTGATACTGAGCCCACTTGGATGGTGGGATGGTCTGGGCTAAGCCCAGCCTTGTGGAGACAGAGTGGAAGATTGGCAGAGCCATCTCCCATCTTGGTGTCTTGTGGGTGGCAGGGCCGGTGTCTTTAACCACCTGAGTGGACGGCCCGAGCTGAGCAGTGGTGGTACGCCACTGCCACTCCTGGCCACAGGCTTAGGCTAGTCAGGAACATGGTGGCTGATTAAGAAAAGCCAGATTGAATGCCGCCGTTTTAAATATCTCCCACAATAGGAGGTGTTCATATGCAATGACATCTCAGTCCATATCTTTGTTTGTCTTGGAGCTAACAGTTCTCTATTATTTGCTCGTTTTAATAAAATGTTGAAGTTCGAGATTAATCCTTATATTTCCATCCACTTATCTAGGTAGTCCATATTTGACACTGGGACAAAGGTTCTGCTACCACACGATCAACTATAGTGTCATGATGTCAGTTGAGTCATATTCCTTGAAAACTATAATTTAGCTAGGTGTATACTCTATATAAAAGATGTTTGGAAGATGGGAAATGGCTCAGTAAATAAAGCACTTGTCACACAATCATGCGGACATGAATTTGAATTTCAGAACCCATGTACAACTGGGCATGGAAATGCTCAACTCTATTCTCTTGCCTGAGCATTACTAGAGCAAGATAGAAGATAGAAGCAGGAAAATCCCCAAAATGTCATGGGTCGGCTAGCCTTGAGTCAACAGCAGTGAACAAAAGAGAGCTTATCTCAAACAATGTAGAAGACAAAGCTGGAGAACTAACATAGTCCTGTGAGCAACATATGCACAAGCTGCACGACATACATGTCAGACATGTACATATATGTCATACATGTACATACATGTCATATACACAAACATGTCATATATATACATGTGTCATGCATGTACATATATGTTACATGGGTACATGTATGTCATATAGGTACACACATGTCACACATGCACATGTGTGTCATACACATAAACATGTTATACATATACACATGTGTCATACACGTACACATGTGTCATACAGGTACATGTATGTCATATAGGTACACACATGTCACACATGCACATGTGTGTCATACACATAAACATGTCATACATATACACATGTGTCATACACGTACACATGTGTCATACAGGTACATGTATGTCATATAGGTACATAAATGTCACACATGTGCAGATGTGTCATACACACACAAACGTCATACATTGCATACATTTCATACACAAAAAGTTAAATAAAATTAAAGGTATCTAGAACATAAATGGAGGAAACTTTAACTAACAGGAATAACTCCCACAACCTTGAACCTAAGTTGCTTCTCCATACTGACAGCAGCACTAGACAAGACTTTTCACTTGGTGAACGATCCAAATGGACGTCCTGTTGGTTTAGAAGTCTTGTCTTTGATGATACTTCAAGATGATGTTAACTCAAGAATACTAAACATTAGCAGATAAAGATGTCCTAGTAAACTGACACCCCCAATTCTTTATGACACACTGAATAACAAAAACCTAACTGTCCCTGGGTTTGTAAGAAACACCTTTAAGTCTCAGATAAGAGTGTATATACTTGTATGTCCCCAGGTATTCATGGCTGCATACTGCTTACAATTCCAAGAGAACCTAGGAGGGGTCAGCTCAGGTTCAGCTCTCAGGGTGCTCACTCTGCTCTTCCCACCAGACTCATGCTTACTCTTCATGAGAAAATCAGCAGAAATTTTGCTACGCACTAGCTATATTGTTTCTCCTAGACATTTGGGATATTGGATTTCAATATGTTAGTGGGCAATATCTTAAACACATACAGAAGGTGAGAGAACTGTAGTATTATGCCAGGCAACTAGTAGGTCTGGATGAAGAACATCACTGACATTGAGGTATCCAGAACCAAACCATCTACTCCCTTCTGGGAACCTTGTATAGTTATTTCCATTCCCTAGGAATCTTGGCCACAGCCTTAGCTTCTCTTGAGAAGGTTCTAGATAAGACCATTTTTAGTGTGGCCAATATCTAGAACCCTTCTTCAGTGGTACCCAGTTTTTCTTCTAAAAAATGTTGAATATTCACTGTAGTTAGATCTAAAAACAAAAGTCGCATATCCCTACTTTACCTGTTTGAATTTGTCTGCTGGATACACCTAGATTTTTTTTCCACAAATGTCACATTCCTATAGGTATTAAAGTGTCCTATAGTCCTTTGAGGTTACTAAGTTATTACATTGATCCCTTTTCATTGCTGTGATAAAGTAAGTGAAGCTTGGTTGTTTATAGAGAATAGAAGGTTATTCAACCACACTTCTAGGGATTAAATGCTGGGTGCTGGGGTTGGCTTGGCTCCGCAAAGGATCTTAAGTTAAGCAGTGTCACAGGAAAGGCAGCTCCTGAGATCAATCACATTTTAAGAGGGGAAACTGCTGCAAGATTCAGGGGTCCCTGATGCTCCATTAACAGCTCATCATTCACAATCCCTTCCTTAACAGCTTCTAAGAACAGAACTTTCAATGACTTTAGAAGCAAATGCTCTACCCATCTCCTCAAGGCCCCCGCCTTCCAACATCCCTGTACTGAGAACCAAGCCTCCAGCGCAGAAACATGTAGGGGTTGCTGTCAAACAAATCAGGACACATGGCTGAAAGACACAAGAAGAAGGAGATACCTGATGGGCCTCATTCCTTTGTAGATGTTCTTTTTCCTTTGTAGTACCAGTGTAAATGTTTTTCTTTGATATTCTGAAATTTCAACACTATGATGGGACTCCTTCTGGCTCAGCTTAAAGTTTCCATTTTTTAAGTGTGTTGGGTGTGTCCACTCTGAGAAATCCTCTTCTCCTCCTTAGTAACAGTGATCTCAGCTCTGTTCTTTGGAGAGTGTTTACTGAATGCTGGATTTTGAGAATAGTTTTTTTTTTTTCCTCTCCCCACTTGTTTTTCCTCTCATTTTTCAAATTTGTTATTCATTCCAGAGGGTGACTTTTCTTACTTTTTGGTCATTAAGATTTCTTTTATAAATATCATTTTCAACTTGAAATGACCTTTCTCACATTGTGCTGTAGCGTCTGTTTTAATTATCACTCTAGGAAATTCTGAAACAACATTCAGAGTGTTAATCCAGGCCCCTGAAAGAGCTCACTTTCTTCTGAGAACATTTTTCATTGATGGTTTCTCCTTATCTTTAATATGGCCATTCTTCTCAGGTAGCTACTGATTCTCAGATCTCCTGGATGGTTCAGGAAGAACAGGAGAGGTTTTCTTCCTGTCATGTATAAACCAGACTTTTAAAATATGTCTTGTAGTCTCATAAGTAAGTAGCTGGAAGTTATATGGCAAAGGGTGGGCTGTTGCATAATAAGGATCTCAATGGAAGTTCCCAATTGCAGGAGTGCTTTATTCTTGGGCACTAATATTTGCAAGAGAAGCCTTAGCTTTTCCACCAAACCAATTCAAATGCTTCAGGAGGCATCATAGCATTTACTTCTTCTTACCCTACTCATTTAAGTCAAAGCTGGGACTGTCAGTCATTCTAGTGCTACATAGGCACAATGAGGCAAAATGAGGCATGGGGCAGGATGGGGCAGGATGGGGCAGGATGGGGCAGGATGGGGCAGGATGGGGCAGGAAGGGGAAGGGGTAGAACCTGCTTTGTCTATACCTTACTCATATCTTCAACTAAACCCCTTTCAGCTCTGACCCTCCATGCCACTCTGCTTTTCTGCCTGGCCTTCTTCACTGATTTCATCATGAACATGCAGAGAGGCATGCACACTTCATTTTGTCTTCAAAGTAAAAGTTTCTTATTTAGAAAAAGACCTCACTTTTAGTCTCTTTGTTTATCTATCTTCTATCTATCTATCTATCTATCTATCTATCTATCTATCTATCATTTATCTATTTGAAGAGATTTAATGTGAAGTACTGGCTTATGTGATCTTGAAGGCTAGAAATCTCATTATCAGCTGTCTGTAAGCTAAAGATTCAGAAGCTAGCTGCTGTTGCAGTCATGGTCCACTGTAGCCACCCTCAGCCACAAGTCAACTGGGTTCACCTGAAAGGGGGGCTGGGAATTGAAGGGGGACGGAGGGCGAGAAGAGGTGAAGCCAAGACAAAATTCTCTGATCAAGGCTCAAAGCTTTAATGTTCAGCTCTCAATTTAAAGGGGAAGACCCAACCCACAACCCCTCCTGGTTTCAGATGGGTGGGATAATCCATAGTCTGTTCCAGGTCACGGCCGGAGATGTCCCAAGGCAAGCCCAGGGGCAGTTCTGCTTCTGTGTTCTGGGCAGCCAAGGTGGGTAACTCCACCTAGATCCTATCACTTGGTCTTGTTGTGGTAAACAAGGTCTCTCAGGCCTGTTCATGGTGGGGGGAAGGGTACAACCCACATCTGAAGACCCAGAATCCAGGGAAGTCAATTACACAACCATATATACATGCATTGATTTTGCTAGAATATTTCTCTTTATAGTCCCAAACTTTGCTATTGTTGAGTCCCATATATTGTCGAAAATAAGGACAGGGTGAAAGGTAAGATCACAGGATAGCTTCCTATGGGCTTCAGAGTTGAGAATTTCTTAACATTTTCTAACAGTTTAGCATCGGTTAAAAAAAAAAAAAAAAAAAAAAAGCCAGTGTCTGACACTGACACCACTGCAGTGTGCAGAATGTGCCTTGTGCACACAACTAAAGTGAGGCAGTGTCCACGGTTGTGATGGAGGAGCTGTGCACTGAGAACATATGGTAGCAATGGTAGAGTACGTTGCCATCTTTTGGTGAGATTGGGCCATTCCTTTGTTGTAATCACTTGGCCTGAGGATAGAATGTATGTGGCTGGTTTTTAGTGTGCGCCTACCCATGCAAGTGCCTGTGGGAGTCAAAGGTTGGCGTCAGGCATTTTCTATTGCCCTCTACCTTATTTTGTTGACACCAGGTCTCTCATGGAACCTGGAGCTCTCTGTTTCTGCCAGACTGTCCGGTCAGTTAGCTCCTAGAACCTGTCTGTTGCCATGCCTACCCCTCCATTGGGATTGCAGACACATGCTGCCATACATGTGGGGATTTGAACTCAGATCTTTATACTTACCCAACAAGCAACTTACTCACTGCCATCTTCCCCACACCAATAATAATAGATTTTGTAAATACTATTAAAAGCCCCAACTTTACATCCTAGAATCAAATGGAAATTCAGTCCTCTGTCCAAGGAATCTGAATCATCTCAACATTTTCTACCCAAGTTCTCAGCCCCATGCTTCACTTCACACAACTTATTCCAAGGCTTTTGGAGTCTGTACAGTTTCTATCTCGTGGAAAAGGTCTGACTAACTCGCCTCTTCAAGCCTCTGGTCTCTCCCAGTGTCAAAGTTCATTTCAGACAGTTGATGTTTTCCCCATGGGCTCCACACACAAGGCTGGAGAGGTACCCAGCTCAGAAACATCATCAAATCGATTCCTTCATCATCCATGATGTCAGGTGGGGACGTAGTCTCACGTGTCTCTGTGCTTTTTCACAGATCCTCCCCCTGCACTGTTTCTTTGTGATGCAACAAACCCAAAGCTCCCCTTTCTGACTGGCAGAGTCAAATTGGTTAAGGAAAGGAATAGATATGCAATCCAGATGGCCACCATCTAGCCCATGAAGCCCATTTTGACTAACATGATACAGCAGCCAGCAATCTGAAGACTTGCTGAGCCTTATGACGCCCAGAACACACATGGGTTCTTTACTTGGGTCTTTTTGCCTCTTGAATCTTTTAGGCATATTCATCATGGCGAAAAGCTTTTCAGACAAAGGCATTTCCCCATGGCCTTGCAGTGAGAACCCTGTCCCTCATGGTCTTATGCTGTCTGTCCCATGACTGCTGGTTCTTTTCCAGGAGGAAATCTGCCTGAGATTAGCTCTTTATCTTCTGCTTTTGTGCTCTGACACCGTCTTCATAATCTCTGTCTTTCTGCTCCACACCATCTCGTTGCCCTTTCCCCGATGTGCAGACTCCTTTGTGACTCTGTTTTCCCGCCATAGCTCAGTCATTTCCTTACTGTCATTAAGATGGTCACAAACATTATTCCTGTCATAGTTCAGAAATGAACCAAGGTCCTGGAAGATAAAAGGTTTTTTTTTTCTCTTTTTGAAATCTCAAGGCCTGAAAGATGGCTTAGTCAATAAACCACTTCTCACCCAAGTTTGAGGGCCTAACTTCAATCTGCAGGACCCAGTTGAAAGTCTACCATGTATAGTCCCAGCACTGGGGAGGTGGAGACAGCCAGATCCTGGGAGTTCACCGGCCAGCCAGACTAGCCTAACCAGCAAATAGAAGGTCCCAGTTAGATAACTAAAAAAATAAGGTGGATGGCTTTAAGGAATGTCTTTGAAGTTGTTCTATTCTCTGGCCTCTGCATAAGTGTGCACGTGAGCGCGCGCGCACACACACACACACACACACACACACACTAAAAAAAATTCTTACCTTATTTTAAAAGGTTAGTATTTATGTGCATGCCTGTGACTCTTCATATTATTATGTTAAATGTCAACTATAACAATGGCTACTCTATATCAGATGACATGGGTAACATTTTCCATATTTTCATTGTAATAGGAATCCATGGTGAGGTCACCAAGTTGTCACTCCACTTTATAAATAAAGGAACAAAGGGTCAGAAGCCAGACGTGATAATAACTCCCGGGTCACTTAGTAGGGGTAAGATGAGAATGCAGAAATACCTCAGCCCACGTTCCACTTTCTGGTCTTAGCATGACATCGTCTTTTAACGTTTATACCATTTCTGTGTACAATTTGAATAAACCCAAAGATGTAATCTATCATTTGCTAATGTGCTCTCAAAATATGCTGATTATAAGCCAGCCGTGGCCATTAGGTTTTTTGGTCCTGATGAGAACATGTCTTTGATGTGCCTGTGACAGCTGTGGGCTAGGTCAGAGCAGGAGCATGACTGGCCTGACCGGTGTCTTGGCTAGGCTTTTCTTGTGATGTTAAAGCATCATGAGCACACACAACTTGGGGAAGAAAGGGGTTACTGCATCTTGTACTTCCAGGCCACAGCTGAGGGCAGGATCTCAAACAGTTCAGGAGGCAGGCATGGAAGTGAGACCGTAAAGGTACAGCTCTTCACAAGTCGCTCAGCCTGCTTTTGTTTTTTTTTTTTTTTTTTACTTCTGAATAAGTAGTAACAATTTTATTTTAACTCGATGTGCTGAAACACGAAATCTATTTCCAACAGTAGCGTAAATAGTGTGTATCTCATCAAACAACAAATGGATTAAATAAAGGCCAGAAAGTTTAACTGTTAGAGGTCTGAGTCTTCAAAGTCAAACTTCCTTCTGAACTAATAATTAAATAATTTTAGCAAAACTCTATTTCCAAAAATGGAAATAGATGCATGTGTAAGCAATACTAAATTAAGTAGTTAGATTATAAGCTTTACCAACAGGAAAATATTTTAAAATAAATATTGCTTCTCAGACATAAATTTACATACAACAACAGAAAATACAGTGTGATTTTATTCCCAGTAAAGAAGTCTTGCATTGGAGGCACTCAGTATTTTTTTCAGCTAGAAATAGCCAACATTTACATCATCCCATGAACATTTACATCAACCTATGAACACTTAGTTGGAGCTCACAATCTCTATATAAAAAGGTTTGTAAAATACTCTTGTGTGCGCTGAAAGTGCTGTATTTATTTTCTGAGAATACTGGAACCCACACACTCACTCACCCACCTCTCTCAAGAACACAACAAATATTTCCATTGTAACCATAAAGACCAGGCATGTCCAAGACTGATTATGTCACCTCTTCATGAACATATGAGACTTGTAGTAAAACTGCTGATTGAGATTTTCATAAAACTTCCCAAGTCTTTGTTGCATTTTTCTAACAATGAATAGTATCTACGATCCCATCTTTTTGTGTCTCGGTGTTGCTATGGATCCAACCTACAGATCACAAATATTCATAAGCACTCTATCACTGAGCCACACTTGAAGCCCTTATCTATAATTTCATATAAAAACTTCTGCTTTAAAATCATGTATAAAGTTTTAATGAGCAAAATAATATTTCTAAAAGTTTAAACTCTCAATTAGATTAAGTTAAAAATAAAACAATGTTCATGACAGCTTTTAAATATTTAAAGCAATTATTTTTAAATTTAATTATCCTTGATATCCTAAAACAGCACTATTTTTCTATTTTATAATGCAGAATGCTGCTCACATTTTTGAGGATTACACTGTCTTCTGGCAATCCACTGTCTTTTCATATAAAGTACACTTAAATGAGATACTTCAATTAATCTGAATTTTCAGCATATTTAACTAAGTTCTATTTTCATAAATTCACTCAAACATATTACACACAGCCCAAGAAAATATAAACACTTACATATCTCACACAAAGGGCACTTCATTCAAGGTTCTCCAATTATTATTTGAAGATAGTAACATAGAAAGTATTTAAGGAGGTAACATCAGCAAACCATCTCATGGCACCTTCATATTTGTGCTCCAAATATCAAAACACATTAAAAGCAAAACAATGAAAAAAAGCACAAATACAGTATTTCCAAATCTTACTCTGAAGAACAATTTCCCAACAGACACACTTTCAGATTGTAATATTGAAAACCACTTACTCTGTTCTGAGAAAAGCCTTGTTTAGGTGACTAAAAGGTGATAGAAGAAAACTGGTGACTTAAAAGGACTGCATTAAGCAGAAATTGTACCTGTTTTGACCACATTGTATATAGTATAAAAATGAGTGAATGGGGAAAGTGCAATGCTTCCTTACACTATCCAGGATTCCCTGCCCAGTGGCCACACCCACATGGGCTGCATCCTTCCTCATCAATCATCAAGCAAGAAAACCCCCTTCACATTTGTCTACAGGCCAGTCCAAGGAAACGTTTTCTCAATTAAGATTGTTTTTTTTCTTTCCAAATGACACCAGCTTGTGTCAAGTAAATAAAACATGAGCCAGCACAACAAGAAAGGGAAAGGGTTTTTTTTTTTTTTTTTTTTTTTTTTTTATAGCTCAAATTTAAATGTAAATCACCAAATGTGGACAACATATTGAATAGAAGGTAACTGGTCACCCAAGAATTCCTAAGATTGTTTCTCATGATACTGGTATTACAGCATCACTTGCTTGCTTTCGGGGTCTCCTGCCCTACTCCATTCCTCCCCTGTGAAAGGACTGTGAGGACAGAAGAATCATTGCCCAAGTGTTAGGAGTGGTCTCTTTTAAATGTTATCTTCAAGCACAGCAGAATCTCCTGCTCTCCCTTAACTCCGCTTAATGTCAAGACCTCGACACCTTTGTCTTTAATTTGGTCTTAATTAGCCTCAGAGTGTAATGTAAAGGTTTTCCGTTGACACTACAAATTCACAGCTCATTCATTTTGCAACTTAGTGTCACTTCTTACTCTCCCCATCTTCCTATGCTCTCAATTCCTCGTTTTGTGTTTACACTGCAAAGAGTGAGAGGTCTTATCTGGCCTATTTTGGGGCTTCACCTATATTAGAAATCGCTTCTTTTAAAAACAATTTATTTTAGAGTGTGTGTGTGTGTGTGTGTGTGTGTGTGTGTGTGTGTGTGTTTGCACATTTGCATGTATGTATAGTCAGAGGCCAGAGAGCATGTCAGATCCCTCTTACAGCTGGACTTACTGATACTTGTAAGTTGTCCATCATCAGTGTTAGCAGAACTCAGGCCTTTTGCAAGAGTAGCAAATGCTCTTGACTGCTGAGCCCTCTCTGAAGCCCTCAGAGACCCCTCTTACATACAAACATTAAGTGCAGAAATCTCACAGTCAATGGAGAAATCTTACTCACAGAGAATTTGAAATGCACTTTGCAAACCATTCAGTAAACAAAACCACAATGCAATCTGTTTGAATTAAAGAAAAACTAAAGGAATGTAAAACTAAAGAAGACATAGCACATATTATGTGTTTCTCTGTTATGGTTTTAAACTAATTTTTATTGAAAATATTTTTTCCAGATGATGTATCTAACCCAATCCAACTCCTTGAAGTATCATTTATTTGATTTTGCGTTATAATGGCCATCTTCTCCAGACAGATGGTCTATAAGAGACACTAGTATCCTTACCTTCGACTATCAGACTACTGGGCAAAGGGCCCCAGGAATTACATTTCTTCAGGACTCTCATACTGGAGGGAGAGAAAGATTGGACCCCTGGGCCCAGCCAGAGCAGAAATTTCTTTTCCTGGAAGAGATTTCAGACAATTCTGACAATTTATCTGATCCCATTGCAGATGTAGTTGTAGCTAAGACAAGATGGATCCATGTTCCGCGGGACTATGTCTGGAGTAGTATCTTACATAACTCCTGCTGTCTATTTACACTAAGTGTCATATCAACATCCGGATGGACTTGGCCTGGATGAGGGTTAATTGGTCCTCTTTATTTACTCCTCTTTCCCAATATTTTCACACTGAATAAACCTTTCTCTGTTTTTCAGTACTGTTTGACTCCTCGATTAATGAATTTAGCATAGGTGGCTGAGCCTGGCTTATTAGGCTTCCAAAATTCTAAAATCTCAATTAATATGCAGCAGATTTTTACAGCAATAATGCTCTAAAATTCTCATCAAATCATGAACTCAAATATATTATTAAATAAGTTATAGGAAAGCTCTAAAGAAATGGCTCAACAGTAAAGAATACTTGCTGCTCTTCCAGTGGACAGGAGGTCTGTTCCCAGCACCAATAGCTAGCAGCGTACAACTACCAGTAACTCCAGGTTCAGGGAATCTGGCGCCCCCTTCTGGCCACCACAGGTACCTGAACTAACATGTCCATATACCCCCACAGAGTCCAAAAGACATATAACTAAACAATAAATACATGCAAATAAATACACACAGAAATACATAATAAAAACAACTTTAGTTAAATACATTATCATTTTCTTTCTGAGAGTATATTTAATGCTGATATATGATACATCTGAAATTATTTGGATAAAGGCCAGAGTGGAATAAATAGTAAATTAGTCACTTCAAGTTAATATTTGTACTACAGACTATATCAGAATATTTCAGGGCCAGATGAAAACTCTTTATGTTCTGTATACTTTGCATCAGTGGGGCCTGTTAACCATAAATATAAACTGTCTATGGTTAAAAAAAAAAACACTCCCAGCAAAATACTATTCTGCTGATTATACACGGAGCTTCCGGGATGATGTCTACTGTGCACTCTGCTGAAATTATCCATTGAGGGTGTGAACAAAGTAAGAAGAAAGAAGTCTTTTATATGACTTGAGGACAATGACTCCAGAGCTAGCAAACTTCCTGCTTTCAAAATTTTTAATGACCTGTGAGGGTCATGATAGGGGAAATATGGATGAAGGAAAACTGGAAAAATTTAGAGCCGCATATTTCTTTTAATGTAACAACTCCATTCTAATTCTTTGAGTGCATTCTATTTATAACAAAAAAAGTACATCAGGTTCAAAACACAACTGGGGGCTATTTTGTTTGCAGGAAATGTATCTGAACTTGTATCAGGCACTTAGAAGCTGGGTCTGTGATGGTTTGTACATGCTTGGCTCAGGGGGTGGCACTATTAGGAGATGTGGCCTTGCTGGAGTAGGTGTGTCACTGTGGACATGGACTTAAGACCCTCATCCTAGCTGCCTGGAAGTCAGTCTTCCATTAGCAGCCTTCAGATGAAGACGTAGAACTCTCAGCTCCTCTTGTACCATGCCTGCCTGGATGCTGCCGTGTTCCTGCCTTGATGATAATGGACTGAACCCCTGAACCTGTAAGTCAGCCCCACCCAATTAAATGTTGTCCTTTATAAGGCTAGCATTGGTTATGGTGTCTGTTCCCAGCAGTAAAATCCTGAGACAGGGTCTTTTGTTGTTGTTTGTTTGTTTTTGTTTTTTTGTGGAAAGACATCAATTTCTCACTTGGACCCGCAAGGTCTCTAACCAAGGAATGGAAGCCTAACACCCGTGTATCTATCTTCACTCTCTCTCTCTCTGTTGCCTTTTATCTTGGCTCAGCTTCCTGCTTACCAGCACAATGCTGGGTAATCATCAAGGAATGTCTATCTGTGGCTTAATGCTCCTTCAAGGCATGAGGCTCAGAAATAAGTCTCTGTCCTTTCACCTTTTCCAGGAAATCACTTTAGATTCCAGGAACAACAGAACACATTCAGATCCATAAAGTGTCTTTGTGACAAGGGACTGGCTCTACCTCCAAGGTCAGGTAAGCCTACAAGGCAAGCACTTCCAGGAAGGATTATCTAGAATGGAGCTGTTACACCTTGTAGGAACTGGATTGGTCCCCTTTCCTGTGTTGGCTTGACTACGACTTATTGATTTATGGAACCACCTTGGGACACCTGGGCGGAGACAATGATAAGTCAGACCACACCCTGACCAGGACTATTTATGTACGCATGCCTCTAGCCAGCTGCCTACACTCTTCCTCTACATAAATTTAAAGCTCATGTCAGCCACTGAAAGGGGGACTCAGTGTCACTAGCCCTGCTGAGGAGTTCTTCCCGATGTGGACACACTGATTACATCCCCTCAGTCTGCTTCGCCATTCAGGCAGTCATCTTGTTAACTGTCGTCCCAGAATGTGTGTCTGAGCCTAGTCAGTCATCTTGTTAACTGTCGTCCCAGAATCTGTGTCTGAGCCTAGTCCATTGAGCTTCTGACTTATATGCATGCACTGTGGCATACATGTGTGTATGCACACACACACACACACACACACACACACACACACATTCACTCAAATAAGTAAATAAATGTAAGTTACCTTTCTACTGTTCAGTTACCCTGTGTGATTTTTGCTTACAAACGCCATGTTGTCTTAATTATGATGGCTATCCCAAGAACCTTAATATTGAGAAGATGAAGGCCTCTAACTATAATAGCAACTATCATTCTGGATAAATTTACAGTAAACTTGTTTATATATACTAGTAATTTTGCCAGGAATTTAATGTGAACTTTATTACATCAGTAGACCGTCTTTGGGTGAATTGGCACCTTTGACACCGATTTCCTTCATTTTAATCTATTTATTCTCTTATAATTTTGCACACATATAATGTTCTTTCTTTAAAGAGTCATGTATTGTTTTTATTTTATGTCAATGAGTGTTTTGCTTAAGTGTATGTACCTGCAACTATATGTACTGCGTATATGTCTACTGCCCACGGAGGGTAAAAGAGGACCTCAGATTCTCTGGGAATAGAGCTATACATACTTTTAAGCTGCCCTGCGGGTGCTGGGAATTAAACCCAGTCCTCTAGAGCAGCAGTATGTGTTCTTAACCACTGAACCATCCATCTCTCCTCTAGCCCGTCAGATAGATACAACGCTCTTTAATAATAACCTTCTATTGATTTATTTACTTCTCTTCATTTCCCATCAAGTGTTTTCTTCCTCTACTCAAGCCTTCGTGTCTTTTGTGTGTGACCCATGGCACTTAACAAAGATTGTCTCAGTGTACACCGGTGAGGGTTACTACTTGACTGGGGGCAATGTATGGGTGGCCACACCATTGGGTAACATAATTTCTAGCCCAATAAGCTTTGTCTCTAGCTCCTCTGGGAGGCAAGGTCTTAGGACCCCTCCTCCACCAGTGATGCAATGCTGAGGGGTCGAATCTTGTGAAGGAAGCAAGTACCTGCTGAGTACTCAGCCTTACGTAGGTCCTCTGCATCACCTATCTGAGGCTCTGAAAACAGCAAGGAAGAAGAGGTGGGACAAATGTAAAAGCCAGAAATGGGAAGGCATAGTGCCAAAGGCTCTCTTCTGACACGACATTGCTCTTGCACCCAAGGGCTCTGTTCTTTTTAAGGCATTCTTTCTTCTTATCTTCCAAGGACATCCTTATGGGCCTTTTTCTTCGGTTACTAACTTTTCCTATCTTTCAGCTCCATCTGCCTTTACCTAACTGCTAAATTCCAGTGCTTCTTAAAGTTCAAGGGAACATCTCAACGCCATCTCTTCAAGAACTCCAAAGGACAAACAACCATAACTTCCTTCCGCAGAAACCTAAAGGGGTTCATGTTCGCAGCCTACTGCTTCTCTGTAGACATGTGCACAGCCTACCATTCCCCTTTAGAAATCTAGACGATCCATTCAGCTGCTAAACTAAAATATTTACATGAACACCCCAAGACACTTTAAATATGGCCTCTGACAGCCTCAAGTGACCTCCACCCTCACCTGTCCTAGGCATTTCTCTGGGTACCATTCATATGGCAGCATGCTATTCTTTCAACTCTGTCTGATCTCAACAGCAAATACTCAGTATATCTCCTAAATGTTTCTTAAATCTGGGAGTTTTCTATAGCTCTACTGCTACAGTTTTAAAGCCTCTGTTCAGTCAAATAGGGACCACTTTGTACCAGATTTCCATTCTAGGCATAGAATAAAATCTATCTGAAATGGGCCCGTGCCTTCTCCCACCACACCCATCCACGCCTCTTCCTCTAAATCAATTACTATTTCTTGTAGGATTCAAGGTAAAATTAATGCTTCTAAATGCATTTTAAAACTCTCTGGGAAGTAAGAGACATGTCTAAAGGCAATCAAAAACATAAATAAATACAAAAGCAAGAGATAATCACAAACAACAAACCAAGCCACAAAAATGGGATTAAAAAAAAAAACATACAAATTTTGAAATTCAGGTCATTTAAGGACAAAGTGCTGGAAGTTGCTTAGGAACAAATAAATGCTGAATTCCCAACGTTAAGGTTAGAATTTAACAAGAAAAATCCAAAAACAAAAACATAACACTAGACCCCTAGCACACTTAGTCTGAAACCCAGAAAGCTGTAACATTTAAAAGGATTTCACTTTAGTGAAAGGATTCATTTAAAAAAAAAAGAAAGAGAGAGAGAGAGAGAGAGAGAGAGAGAGAGAGAGAGAGAGAGAGAGAGAGTGCTTCTGGTAGACAGAGAGCGAAGAAAAGAGTGTGTCCTTTGCCACAGCTCGAGGCTTCTGAAGACATGTTTAACTGGAGAATTGGCAGTCACTGACTGTCCCCAGGCAAGTATGGGCTTGAATTGACACCACTTGTGGAGAAACTCTAAACAATTATAAAGTGTTCCATCCCAAAACAGAAGTGTATTCACTGCCCAGAACAGAGAAATATGCAAATCTATTCAAGAAAAAACCAGTTCAGTCCTGCCTCTCAAAATTCCCATGGATTAGAGCTGGGGAGAGATTTCACTCTCTTCATGCAGCATGCAGTGGCTGCCATCCAAAGCTGCACGTAACGCACACAACTGGGCATGGTGCTCTATGCCTAGAGTTCTGTCACTTAGAATATAGAGGATCAGATGTTCAAAGTCACCATCAGCTACATGCCAAATCAAAGTAACTTGACCTATATAAGATGTCTATTTTTTAAAAGAGGTCCTATAGATTATCTCCAGATAAATATACATTCATAATAAAAGTATTACTCAGTATGTGAAAGACTGAATGAAATTTAATTGAAAATGAAAAGACAATAAAAAAAACATATAATGTCTTAAGGATTGGGCTAATCACAGACAAAATATTAAGTAATTAGGTAAAATAGTTAAAGAAATAACAAAAACTGGGTAGGGGAAAAAATGACTTGTAAATACAACCTAGTGCACAGTAATGAGGGTTAATGTACTTTCTTCTTGGACAAGTAAAAACAATGATTTTTTTTACTATTCTATTATATAATATATAATTACTATAATATATTATTACTATGATATATTAACTATAATGCATAAAATGCTATCTAACAAACCATATATTCATACCGGGAGAGAACTAGAAATCAACTCTAGTGGAAGTCAGAAGCAGAATGGGTGCAGAAAAAAGTGGTGCTTATGGAAAATGTGGGCCGGCCTGCATGGATCTGTCCTTCATGGATCTACCCTAAATAACAATATATGGGTCTGGATATTATGGTTCGGTCTTAGCACTTCTCTTACAGAGGACACAAGTTCAGTTCCCAGAACTCATGTCAGGTGAGTCACAACCATCTGTAACTCCAACTCTAGGGGATCTTCTGCCATCTTCTTATCTCCACAGAAACCATACATGTGCACACACACACACACACACACACACACACACACACACACACACATGCGTACCTGTGCACACACACACAGGCATACAAATAAAGATTCCAAGTAAGAAAGGAATTAAAGGTAATAGAAATATTTATCACTCCATCTGTTAATTTTCCATGGTCCAGAGTCAATTAGATCAACAATTCAACAAACTTCTTCTAGACTCTGCCCATTGGTTGGACTGGACTTGCCCTGGTGACAGCCATTAAAGGAGATATTGCCACCATAGTGGTATTTTCCCCCAGGAAAACTAGCCTAAAGCAGTCCAACCAGAAAATTTACAAAACCCATAGCTTTTAGAAACTTAAAAAAATGTCTGTGTGTGTATTGGGTGGGGGGGGTGGGGGGGGAGATGTCTCCAGGGACTGCCATCAAGACTATCAAAAGCATCTCATAGAAAGTGAAGCTTTGAGTGCTAAACGGAAAATAGAGCTTTGGGCACCGCAGGGCCACCAGGTGCTCCAGCCACTGTTGAGAACTCCGTAACTACAGCTGGGTAGAGGTTGCTTCCGCATCCACAGCCTACAGAAAGAGTCAGGATAGCCCATGCATAAGAGGGACTGGGAGCCCCCTACGGGAACAGAATGGGATCATTGAAACGCAGTGCAATGCACAGTCAGGACCAAGAACAAGGAAACAACAGTAATCGGCCAGGAGAGGTCCACACGCAGTGACCTTATTCCTTTTATTTCCTTTTTGTTCTCCTTCCCACTATGGCTGTTCTTCATCTGCCAGAGATTCCATTATTTGTGTCTTCACCCAGCATACCCATCCCCTATCTGCAGTCATCTCTTACCTAGACAGTAAGGGGAGCATGGAGGCGGACAACATTGCCCCCTATCGGTTGTGCTTTTTACTGTGTTATGCACTCCGGCACTCCATTTTCCCGTTGCTCTGTTCCTTTCTCCATTCCTGTACCCATTTCTCTTACTGTTACCATCCCCCAAACCTGGAGGAGGACCGGGTTTGGATCTCTTTACTTCCTCTTTTTAGTTCACCATTAACCAAACCTTCAGTATATTCATCTCACCTTTTCCTTTGTCTCCTCCTACGACATAGTACTTCTTAAGTTAGAATCTGTCTACCTGCATGTTACTACAGCTCTCAGAGTACAGCTCTCAGATCTCATCAGGGGGGTTCTTTGTACATAGATGACAGTTAACACAGAAACTCCCGATTGGTCAAGTTCAGAGAACAAGGTCAACAACAAGTGAACATCTATGTCACACACATACCCCCTCTTAAGACTAAAAGAATATCACGGGGTTGGGGTTTAAGTATGCTTTAAAGTGGGGAGGCCAGAACAATAAACCACTGCACACACGAACTCATGGCAGTTATGGTTGGCTGTACAAGCTCTGCATCAGATCAAGCCAGTCAACATTCTAACATGGAGAAGAGGTTCATGAACCCCCACATTCAACTGAGGTGCTATGGACAGCTTTTAGGAGTAGAGAAGTTGGCTTTCTTTAAGGGTGTGATTCCTGGTAGATTTGATATCATGTTCTAGTGGATGACCCCATACCCAGAAGTATAAGGGCAGCCCAGACTGGAATACAGGTTGTGTGTGTCTGTGTGTCTCTGTGCTTGTGTGTATGTGTGTATGTGTGTATGTGTGTATGTGTGTATGTGTGTATGTGTGTATGTGTGGTGGGTGTCGGAGCGGGAAGAACAAAGCTGAAAGGGATAGGGAAGTAGAGATGGATCTGGGAGGAGTTGATGAAAATGATCAAGTAATAAAAATGTACAGTACTCTACTACATATGTGAAACTTCCTGGGAGGCTAGAGCTTAAGAATTCTTACCATACATACAGGGGGAAAAGTTAACTCTTGAGGTAATAGATAAATTATTTATATTTTCAAAAGAAAGACTGATTTATTTTACTTCATGCGCATGAGTGTTTTGACTGTATATATGTGTATACCTCAATCACATTTGTGCCTGTTGGAGCCTCTGACTAGAGTTACAGATGGTTGGGAGTGACCATATGAGTCCCAGGAATTAAACCTGGTTCTCTGCCACAGCAACAAGAGCTGTTAACTGTTTAGCCATCTCTCTGCAACCCCCACACACCCAATAAAGGTAAATTGGTTATCTTCATTACAGGGATCATTAAACACATACTTTTATTGCTTGTACCTCATTAAATCTGAAGAAAACATTCCTAGAGTTGATATTTATTCCAAAGATGGCTGACAGACAATAAAATAGAATCTAGAAAAGCCAAGGTTCTGCAAGAGAGCCTCTCAACTTTCCTTGTCTCCTAGAGACAGAAGGATGTAAACAAGGCTTCTGTGAAATTCCCAGTGGGCAGGCTGCAATTCCCGCGTCAGGAGCCTGTGCTCAGCGCTACAGTTCCGCAGTCCCAGCCTATGTTAAGATGCAGGTTAATGCAGTCAGCTGAGTTATCTGTAACCAGCATGCCTGAAGAAAGATATTTTCCAAAGGAAAACACAAAATACTCAACAAATTCCCAGCCATAAAATTCTGTAAAGCATGAGGTGTACCTAAACTCTTCTAAAATTAGAATTTTATTTAAAATATGTCTGTAAATTTCAGAAGAGGCTACGTTCTTTCTATCCTGAAGTCCCCTCATGTAAAATTACCCTCCCACTTTTACTGAGGACTTTCTTCTCCGGAGAAGAATAAAATAACAACAACAAAAACTGTCTATGAAACAGGAAGAAGAAGAGAAGGAGGCAGACAAGGGGAGGAAGAAGAGGAAGAGGGGAAAAAAGAAAAACTGCATTCTAAATTCATGGGATTCCTTGAATTTGCAGATGATCCAAAAGGATGGAGATTATACTAATGTCCTTCTAATTAATGAATGCAATATATCTTTATTTTGCACTTTCCTGGATTTCCTTTACCAATGTTTTATTTCAAATGTATAAATTTCAAGTGTATAAATTCAATTTCAATAAATTTTAAATGTATAAATGTTCAAATTTTTGCCAAATTTATTACTGGATTTTTTATTGATATTGTGATGATTCTCTTAATTTCCTTTTTTGGATTACTCATATTTATGTATAGAGAACTACTGCTTTTTGCATGTTGATTTTTTTATATCCTGATAACTTATTGAATTTATACATTCAAAAAATACTACCAATATCTTTTAAATTCTCCAAGTGGAATAAGCTTTTCCAAAACCATTTTATAAATACAGTTCAGTGACATAAACATTTTATGAATAAAAACTGAATTTCATCTAAGATTGGGGACAAGGCAAAGGTGTGCCCTTTCTGGTGAAGTACTTGCCTAATCCATGGTAGACCCTAACTTCAGGCCCTAGTACTGCAAAACAAACAAATTCTTTTTATGATGCCAGCATCAATCTCCTACCAAAGCCAAAGTACCCCCCCCCAAAAAATAGAAATTTACAAATTAATGTCTCATTTTGAATAATATAGATATGAAAATCCTAGGAAACAAACCCCACAGTGTGCAGAATGGATTAGACACCAGGAGTGACTTATTCCAGGGAAGCAATAATTCTTTAACCTATGAGAAAGAAATCAATGTGAGATCTATCATTTTAACAGAAACAAATATAAAAGCCACAAGGCCACCTGAACAATTACAGAACTAACAAAATGCAATGGGTATTCACTGTAAAAACAATAAAATACACATAGAAGGAACTCGTTTCCACATAATCCAGTACATATCTAAAATCCTACCATGG
This sequence comes from Arvicanthis niloticus, assembly GCF_011762505.2. Lineage (NCBI taxonomy): Eukaryota > Metazoa > Chordata > Mammalia > Rodentia > Muridae > Arvicanthis > Arvicanthis niloticus. The sequence continues at coordinate 14,348,114 of NC_133436.1, read as the reverse complement.
GCTTGAGAATCCATGGCAGAAGCTGGATTTCCCCTAAGATGGGGAACAAGACAAGGGTCCTCTTTCTGGCCAGCGCAGTACCAGATATTCTAGTCAGTGACTGAAGCTGAAAAACAACGGGGATCTAAATTAGAAAGGAAAAAGTAAAACAGTCTCCACAGATAACATGATAACGTGGGTTGAGAATCCTGAAGACTTGGGTAGAACTTGGGATCTGACTTCTGGTGCGGGCTCCTGAGCTCTGTCCACCTTGTCTTCAGCGTTAGCCTGTGCCTCACTTCAATCCGGTCGTCTCTTACTGCAGCTCCACCGGGCGCTCACAAAGACAAATGTACTGTGAAATATAACACAGGCTGAGAACGCATTATTATTATTATATTATTATTATTAATTATTAATTATTATATTATTATATCATTATTTCCACTGCAATCTGTAAACTCCTCTAGCCCAGCAATTCCTTTTTTCACACAAATAATCTCGTTCTGATTGCTTAATCTTTCTTAACTTTGCCGTCCCCCTGGCTCCCCACCAGAGAGAGTAAGTTTAAGGAGAAAGATGAACTTTCAGACATCTAAAGAGGGGAGCCACCTTATGTTTTAATTTACCTTTAGCCTTCAGGTGACTTCTTTTAAAAGTTGAAGTTCTTAAAACAGATTTAGATTTTTTTTTAACTTTCAGACGTGTTCTTGTATGTTCTAGGAGTACCTGCCAGCTCCCAGCTTGGAGATCTCACCTAGATAGGTTTAGCTTGAGAGCCAATAAACCCACGGTAAGTTTAAAAGACAAACGCTAAACTGGACACCATGCATGTTCTCTTAAACATGTGACAATGCTCTTTTCTATAACCCAGCTCTATCAAGTCATGCCAAAACTTTAAAATCCTGAAGTCTATAAATAGAATTTTCCACTTTTTGTTTTGAAGCGTTAAGTGGCATATTTACTAGTCTGACTAGGAATGTCAGAAGTATTTCCATGTTACATACCTTCAAATTATTATATTCTCTTATTTAATAATTCTTTATTAAAGTTCTATTGTGTTGCTGTTGTAATTTTAGCCAGTGGAGATAGAAAACCAGTATCAAGATCAAATACATTGCCTCAACTGGTCCATTCTGTGTTGCTATAACAATGTATCTAAGTTTGGATACATTGTAAATAAGAGGTTGATTTTAGCTCACATTTTTGGAGATCGGAGACCACAGCATCATCTGCCTACTGTGCTATCTGGGGAGCACCTCTGGCAGAAGGTACCACATGATGAGATCACACAGGAAACAAGACTCTGAGGAAGGGCTGACTCCTGTCTTCTAAATTTTCCTCAATGTTGTTACTGTTCTATACAGGAAGGGTGATGGCTTTAGGAGGAGGGGCCAGAGACAAGGCCCAAGGGGTGAGGTAAGTTCTCTTAGGAGAGAAGCCAGTGGCAAGTCTTCTCACCTACAACCTTATGAGGCAAGTGTGAGAAGACTCCACTTTTAAGTGGAATTGCCATTAATAGACACCAAAGAAGCCAAAACTTTGAATTTGAGAATCCCAGACTTTGAGGTTTTCAGACACTGAAAGAGACATTTTTGCTGTGTTAAAACCTTCTCCCTCAAGTATGTGGGATTGTGCAGGAGCAATCTGAACAGGCAAAAGCACATAGACAGCGTGGTGGTTTGATAAGAATGGCCCCTATAGGCTCATGTACTTAAATGCTTGGTCATTAGTAAGTAGTACTTCTTGAGAAGGATTAGGAGGCGTGGCCTGGCTGAAGGAAGTGTGCCACTAGGAGTGGGCTTTTGAGTTTCAAAGTTTCAAAAGCCCAAGGCAGTCCCAGTGTCTTTCTCTTCCCGCTGCCTGCTGATTTGGATCCAGATGTAGAACTCTCAGCTACTTCTCCAGCCAAGTATGCCTGCACTGTACTGTGCTCCCCACTGTGATGGAAATGGACTAAATCTCTGACACTGTAATCCCGCCCCTGTTAACTGCCTTCTTTTCTACGAGTTACCATGGTCATAGTGTCTCTTCACACCAATAGAACACTGACTGTGATATACAACATAAAGCTGGGAGATGGAAAATGTCCTAAATAAAACAGTCACAGAGGGTTAAGGACAAGAGCATGGTAAAGGGCAGCCATTGAAGCACTGACTTCTGGGAGAAGCCTAAATGCAGACAGCAAGTGATTCCTGGAATGTTTGAGGTGAGAATAGTCATCCAAATTTATTTTATGACTCAGAGAATGTAGGTCTAAGGACCCAAGCCATGAAACAATGAAAAACAGAAAGGCAGACCTGACATTTTTGTAAAGAAAAAAAAAATCAACTTCCTGTTATGTCAGGATAAATCATGGGACCCGAAAATCACACAGACACAAACACTCACTTGTGTGGATCTGTGCCAGGGAAAAATACAGATCCTTACCAAGCCACTTATAAGCAGGGTTAAGAGCCAAAGCTGAGAACAAGCTTTTAACGCAAGAGAAATGGATCCCTGGGTCACAGAGGGACAGAAAGCAAGTTTTCTTCTGGGCTCTGACCATCTGCAAAAGTGAAAAAGTATTGGCAGAAAATCTGGATAGCTTACCACGAAACAATGGCAGGAAATCTCAGCCTCCATCCCAACCCTGAGATAGAATAAGCTCCATTCCTGCACAGACAAAAACAGTCCTTCCTCCCACTCCCAGATCAGTCTGAATAGATCTTAGGATGTTAGGAATACTTGAGTATAATTTATTTGACATTAAGTAGCCTTTCAGTATATGAAACATACATTTAAAGTGTGTACAGCAATTTAGGGACCCTATCTGATGCTTAGACGTGTGGGGACTGTTTCAATACACTTGTCTCTAGACACGGCAAGTTTTTACGAGGTAATACCTTTACACATGTTGTCAGCAGTGCTAGAACTTAAAGGGGACCAGTGACATTCAAGCCTTTTGTCTTTCTGGATCAGCAGCCTGATTATTGACTGGACGGTGTAGAAATAGACACTGTCAGGAATATCATAAAAATGAGTCCTCCTGTCTGCTCGGGAGATTCAAGTTTTCTGTAATTGCTTCATTCTCTTTGAGATGGGCAGTTGTGCATATTTTAATCTCTGGTGAATTTGTAGTTAACTTGAATCTATGAAAATTGATTTTTATGAGCAAAGACCACCACAGTTTGAGAATTGGGGCTGCTAAAGTGAGTGACCAGGTTGCCCTCCCCCTGCTCTTCTCAGGAGTGTGTCACAGACTTCAGAAGGGTGAGTTACCTCAGCTGACCACACCTCAACACCCCAGAGTTCTTGCAAGGGTTCTCAAGAGTACACGCTACAGATTTCCAACCTAGAGATAAATTTTACTGGGTGGAAGTGACATTTAGTATCTCTTTTCCCCACTTTCAATGTCTCCTGATGTACAAGAGGATCTACCCTGTGATGATGAAAGTAGGAAGGGCATTCACTATAATTTTCCCTGGCCAAGTGATCACAGACAGCATCCTTGGCCAGGCACTAAAACACTGCTATAATTGTATGCCTTGCATTCCCATTCCCCCTACAGCTCACTTAGAAATGATCTTGATGTCCCATATTTGAATCCCAATGAAAATGGTAACAAAAATCCTAAATAAACATATTTAAATACATATGAATAAATACATATGAACATATGTAAACATATGTAAACATAAATGGAACAAATGCATTTTTAAGAATTAATATACCAGATAGAGGGAGATATTACCTAGGAATTTTATTATCTGAAATTTATAAATGAAAGATTAGGTAAAGTATGTAATTGAGTATGGGCTTCTGAAAAACCCTCTCTGACCTTGTGACAAGGTCTTCAGTATCCGAACGCCAGCATTACATGAAGGTGAAGTTAGGGGCAGCTACAAGGACCTTGCTTTCTCCCTCAGCATGTAAATAAAGGAACAGGATTCAAGAAAATGCCCCTTGTCCCCAGACAGCTTTGGATGTGGCTGAAAGGAGGGCGCTTAGTAAGGAGGGAGGAAATGACGGGAAGGAAATAGTTTTGTGTCTGGGAGCCATGTGGAATTCCAAGATAAGAAAAACCGTTGCTAATTTGAGTATAAAAGCAGGAAACATGATACACTTACTTCCTTTTATGTAAACACAAGTATATGTGGGGTTGCGTGAAAATTATTTTCCTCTTGCTCAACCACAAAGGCATAGAATCAAACTGCTTGTTGTGGACACGCTGGCTTCTTTTTCTTGTGGACATTATGGCTAATAACACAACGAGTTTAGGGAGTCCTTGGCCAGAAAACTTTTGGGGTAAGCTACCTTTCCTTCACTGTTTTTAACTTGTTAAGGTGAACAGAAATTCTCTGCATAATTTATTACAAGATTGGGAATCTCTAAGACAGTTTGATTGTCATAACTGTCTGGTAATGGTTTTTATAAATTTATTCAAGAAATGTCATCAGAATAAGCTACAGAAACATAAAGAAGAATCAGGCATATAAGGCTTGGCTGGTGTTAAAAAATTTGTTTAGAAAGTAATGAGATTTTTTAAAGTGAAAATTTAAAAAAATATAAAGTACAAATCATTGTCAAATGGAATATAACACGTGGGTTTTTGTTGGAATGTTACATTTTATTTGTCTGAAGGTGATGTATTCTGTATTTTATTTCATGAAACCAAGGTGTTCTCCAAAGGGTTTCGAAGTCTGTGTTTTTGTCAGTGTTAGTCTTTTTCATTTTCAAAGTGATTTTAAACAACAAATTTATTTGTGACTGGCTTTAGAGTGCGATGACACAGAGAAGGTGGAATTAGAATGAAATTATGAATCTAGAAAAGATGAAGCAGAAATAACATATACTATGACAATGGAAGCCTGTCACGAAAGGAAGAGAAACAGTATCAAAGTGTGCTTTGGCAGAGGCTACTCAGCTTGAGCAGGGAGGGAAACAGTATCAAAGTGTGCTTTAGTGGAGGCTACTCAGCTTGAGCAGGGAGGGAGGTGCTGAAGTCAAAATCATCATCATCCACTCCAGGCCAGATTTAGGATGCAGACACTGGGATGTGCAAAGACATTGCCATGTATCTGTGGTTTGAAGAAATGTATAAGTAAGGGAAATAACTTAAGTTAAATCCAGAAGGAACTTTAAAGGAGAACTGGAGTTTATTAAGGAGATCTGTACCCCTATTATGTTGAGGATGAGATTTTAATCATCTCAGAAAACTGTATCAGGCTCCCTGCAGTACCTGGAAGCAGGGCTCTGGAAACTATCTGGTAGATACTGAGCAGTTATGGCAATCTGGCCCTGGCAGTCTGTTACCACAGTTATTTGCATGAAGGGAATTAACTAGTTAATTATTTTTTAATAGTTCATGTGCTTGCTTCAAGCTTTAAGAGATTTAGCATAATAAGATTAGTGAAAATAAGCTATTCACGTCTCAAGTAAGTCTCAAATCAAGAGAAAAGAAACTTTGAATTCTGAATGGTCTAATGGTACATTTGTGAAAATATCATTTACTTGTCTTCATTTATAAATTCTATTTATAAATTTATTTATAAGTTCTAAGCAAATTTATCATCACAAAGCAATTGTAAATTATCCCAAAGCAAGTCATCCCAAGAGTAAAGACTAACACAGAAAAGCCAGTTCTGACTTTTCAAACTATTGAAGTTAACCTCTGGGTTCATATAGCAAAAATAACTCATTGTTCATTGGTTGGAGCACAGATGACTCATTAAAATAAATCTTACACTTTTTGAGTTCATTCCTTTATCTTTAGCATCCTCATGGTGATTAGAATCTCATCCTCAGCCTTAGTAAGGAAATCCATCTGTGCTTAAGAAGGAATGTAAGATTCCTGTGTCAAAGATACGTGTTACTGCTCCCTTCTCCTGGCATGTAGATACAGTTTGGTGAAAACCAATGAAAAAGCAGTGAACCAAAAATACATCTGATGCTTTGTGTGAGACAGGTAAAAGATGCCATTATCATTTCTTGGGTAAAATTATGAATTATAAAATATAATCATAACTTTAGTGTATGAAATGTAAATGTTTCCTGGCATGTAACTGTCAGTCTTTTCTATTTTCATTTTGTTTTGCATCTAAGCTGATATCTGTCTTGATCATCTGTCCCCTCGAAATAGTACTTTAGAGATCACACACAGTGCGGTGGAATCTGCTTCCAAAAGGACTCTTTTTGTGTGACCCTTTGAATTAAGAGAATTAAAACAAACAAAAGAAAACACACATGGCGTAGACCACAACAACCCATAGGAACTTCTCAAACTTAACATATTGACATGCATAAAAAATTCAAAATATAACTTTCAGGCTTACTTAAGGAATGCAAAAAAATGTAATGATACTCAGGTGCCACAAGAGATGATAGTCTGCATTTTTTTTTCAAAGCAATCATTCAGTCAGATCTACTAAACATGGTGCAAGTAAAGCCATTGGTGCTAGCCCGTAGCAACAATGGACTGAGAGCAAGCAGCAATACAGATGATTGCACCTTGCTCCTCCACCTCTACTCTGTGTAATGCACTTCCCTTCTCTGGAAACCATCCCAGAAAGGCAGTGGGAAACAGAGACCCTCAATGTTTCGTGGAACTCACATTTCTTTTGGTACTTGTGAATCCACACAAGACACTTCTGTTTCTTTCTGCTGTCTTATTGCTGTGTTGTTACTGTTGCTGTTTTTCCAACAGTTTGGCTAGCACTGGCAAAAACTGGGGTATTTCTTGATGACTTGCATTTATTCATCTAATTGATCACCCCCCCAAAAATATTATTTATCTTTTGAAAGGATCGCATTCTGGGAGGTGATTATGTGTTCCTCCATATGTGGGTAGAAGCCTATAAATAAATCAATCAAAGTTATCAGTAACTCCTGCTTTGTCATATAATATCATTATATTACACAAAGTGACCAAGAATAAGAATATGCCATAGAAGTTAAAATATGATGAAATGGTTCCTGAATCCTTTTTAGGAAAAAATGGGGGTTATTCCCAATTCCTAGAAAAATATAATAACCTCCAAATAAAAAGGATGACGTTCTGCTCATTCATTCCCGACCACTAACAGACTTCTCTGTTCATTCATTTACTCTGAAGCTTTGGTTGACCTTATTAGGCAACATATAAAGGTGATAGGTGTGAGGCATTGTCTGAGAGTTTGGGGCACTCGGGAAGACTGCTATCAGCCAATAGGGCATGTGTGCAAAGATGCAAACAACTAGCCAAAACATCCGAATATGAAAATTACAGAGACAGAATTGGGAAGTCAGAATGGAGGAGGATTTCTTTAATATTCTGAATAGTAATGTAGAAGTTTGGGTTAATACAACAGACTCTCTTGCCCTGCAGTGACTCCAGGCTACTAACCTCCCACTTTCTTTGGGTTTCTCCCTAATGTTGAAAACAGCCTTTGAGGTCTGAGGATGACCTCAGGTACAAGGGAGAGTGAAGCAGAGTTAAGAGATGTCCTCTGCTGACATCTAGTGACAAGTGTGCCCCAGCTGTTCTGGGGATGGTTTTCTCTCCCTGTATTCATGGCTGCAGCCTCTAACTGCAAAGCCAGGTTCTTGTGTTCTGTGAAATTCTGACTAGCAGCGTGGTTTTTCGTCTCTATGAGACTCCATGATTGGTCTTCTGACTCATTCCAATACTGTCCCATCTGTCTCAGTGAATAAACAACTTTTAACATTCCTCCATTATACTGGAACTTCAGGAGTCTAGCTATTGTTCTGCCCTTCTGGCATCCAGGGCTTCTCTTGGGGGTTATCCTCTCAGTATACTATTCACAATGGATTTGGGAGTGGATGCTGACTACTGGGATTCCCTGAGGCACAAGTAAGAATGGAGGGATGGAGGGATGGAGGGATGGAGGGATGGAGGGATGGAGGGATGGAGGGATGGAGGGATGGAGGGATGCCCTTATTCCTCAGAGCTTTTATTGCTTATATACTGTAAAGCCTTTCTCTTTCTCTTTCTCTCTGTCTCTCTCCAAAATCTCTCTATACACTGCTTGTGAAAACCCACACAGGTTCTACTTTCTCCTTTCTGTTACTGTTTATTTGAAAGCCTATATTTTTGAGTTCTTGGAGCTTCTAGTGTTTTGAAGCTGAAACAAAAAAGAAACAAACAACAAACAGCATCGTGGTTATAAATCACCTTGTTATTGCAGTTCAGTCAGTGCTGACTTTCAAAATGATGCTACAATCTTTGTTTGATGATGCGTCTGGCAGTTTAGCAGTAGAAGAGTCATTACTGTGCTTCCTTGCCTATTGTCTTCCCCTGTGAGGTAGCTGACGACACAGAGGGTTACAAACTGATTTGTTAGGGAGCCAGGGCTGTCAAGGGGTGGTATGCTTAGCTACGATTCCCTCAATCTATAACAAATGATATCCCTCATTTATATCAAATATAGCAAAGCATGTGCCCTAGACTGTAGAAAAAATGTGGCTTTTAGGGGTCTCGCAAGCAGATGAGATAAGATGTTCATAGGGTGTTGGGACAGTGGTAGAGCAGGCATGGGCTGTGCATGGGTCTCCATAATGTTCTCTCAAAAGAGCAAACAGACGTTGTCCATATGTCAAGTCCATTTCTTCAGTTGCATGTAAAGAAAACTTCTTCAACAAGTATGCATGTTGTGTATGAATGGCCTGCTAATCACTTCCTTGTGTCTGTTACTTAGGGGCTTTGAAGAACAACATCTCTTCAAATATAGAGCCTTAAAACACCTGGATCTAGATGCAGGCTGGTCTCCACCGAGCTAAGGTTTACACTGAGGTAGAGCTCACAAAAGTGTATGTACCTGGTGAATACCTGTTCTCCAGGCTTCTGCAATGAAATCATGAGAATTGTCTCTTCTTGTTATAGTTAAGTTAGATTTGGGTGTCAGTGATATGCAAGTCTTATAAAAAAAAAAAAAAAACAAGTCAGAAGTATTCGTTACTTTGTGGCTATCGAAAGCATTTATGGAGAATTTGGACTGGATAATTATTATTTAAAAACATTCACTAGTGGTGGCATTGCATATGACATAATGATACTTTTAGCTGGAAGTTATAAAGTAACACGTTTACAATTTCAAGTTATTTTTAATTGTGGTTTATGTGTGTGTAAGTACCCATAAAAGTGGAGGCACCCATGGTGGCCAGAGGTGTTGGATTCACCCAGAGCTGAAGTTCTGGGTGGTTGTGAGCTGGTCTATGTGGGTGCTGGAAACCACATTTGTGTCCTCTGTAAGAACAGCAAGCCCTCTTAACTGAGTTTTCCTCCAGCCTCAAATTCATTTTTTAAACATTAGAGGGTCACTCAGAATTTCAATGGACTCCTTTCTTAGTTATGACAGTTTGTGTTTTCCGAGAATTTGCCACTTGAATTATATTTTTAAACTTACCAGGTAAAAGTCATTTATACTATGCTGACATATCTTCTTAACAGTTTATTATAAAATTACAGTGAATTAATATTCACTGTACAAAAACATTTGAAGAATTTTGCAGTAAAGATGGATCCACCCTGGGCCTGGCTTATTTCAGGTTCCACAGTGTCTTTCAGATTTATCTGTATTGTTTTAAATTATAGGACTTCCTTTTATATTTTTTTAGGCTCAGTGATAATACTCCATTAATATTGAATATTCATACATAAACGTATACTCAGCCATATGCCACTAAGTAGTATGGTTCGTTTTGACAGTTGCATTGCTTGGGGGGCTTGCCATGCCAACGTTATGGACTGTACACCCACAAACCAAAATGGATTTGACAGTGAGAGGTTAGAGGGCAATTGGACAGTGGTGGTATATGCCTTTAATCCCAGTACTCGGGAGGCAGAGGCAGGTGGATATCTGAGTTCAGGGCCAGCCTGGTCTACAGAGTGAGTTTCAAGATAGCCAGAACTATCCTGACAGAAACCTTGTCTCAAAAATAAAAAAATAAAAGAAAGAGAGAGAGAGAGAGAGAGAGAGAGAGAGAGAGAGAGAGAGAAAGAAAGAAAGACAGAAAGAAAGAAAGAAAGAAAGAAAGAAAGAAAGAACTGTTATAAAGCCAGCAACTATCATAATGTTACTCGGGACTCCACTGGCTCCATTTCTTCGACTTACTCAACTGGTGATGGACATTCAGGTTGCTTCCACGTCCTGAGAACTGTGATCCAGTACCATTGGATAAAACCACTTCCCAGTCTTCCAAGCCCTTCTTTATTTGTCCACTAGTCTATTCAAGGTAAAATAACCATGTAGGTATCTACAAACACACTTTCGAAAGAACAGATCAGGAACTGGGATGAGGCCTGGATCAGAAGCATATTTAGTGGGTAACAGGCGAGAAGCACCAAATGGTGAGCTCAGCTCATCTCAGGTAGGAGACTTTCGTCCATTTTTAGGAGTTTGCTTTTACTCGGCAGGAGGGTTGGGGTGTGGACACACGTGTGTAATATGATTGGGCTTAACTACTTGATTCCAAAGAGAGGGCGTCTGGATCTATAAACGCTGCTGTAAAGGGAAACAGTATAAACCATGGAGCCCGCTGGAAAAGTTGCGATCTCCTGGTGCACATGGGACCGCGCATGTGCAGTCACAGAATAGACCGGGGAAGGCTGAATCCTGTTTTGTTGCTGACCTCAGAATTTCCCAACAGATGTGACAAACCTAGACTGTATTTAGGCTTTGCGTAGTCAGCCAGTTGCAATCGTTCACATTTCTGTGCCCTAAATTCTATTCCCCCCAAAGTCTTTTCATCACATTTCTGCCCCTGAACCCATCCTCATCTGCCCTTTAGGAAGAAGAGAACTTATGATCTCTTTTGGGCGGAGGTGAATTTAATGATTCCTGCAACTGCAGGGCTGTGAATATATTAACCAACTAGTGATTTTACGGTCACTTATGAAAATCACTAACAATTCAACAGTTGCCCACTAGATGGCGACCTCTACTAATTGTTTACACCATTTACAGCTTCGAGGCTGTGGTTTTGCTTACCAGAATTTTAAGATATTCCTGTTGGAAGATGCAGTAACTGATGATTGTTAGGGGCACACAGCAGGGCAAACACCTTGAGTGTATTATACAGCTGTCAATAGGAGCTGGAACTCCCTGAGGACTTAGATACCAGCCACTTACTGATTATATAGGCACAAAAACCATTTTTGTATACCTATGCTTGATTTATATACCATGTTTCACCAACCTTAGAGTTTGTTCCTTTTGACTTCAAAGGGATTATTGCATTCCGTTACTTATTTTCTAGGTGACTTGGACTTTGGATGTTGGTCACTCTTCCAATGATATTGAAATTTATATATTATATAAATTTAAATATTATATAATTTTACTTATTCTTTTTGGTTTTCTCTCTCTTTTTGTATTAGAATATGCTGCTTTTCAGGGCTCTGGTTGTCAAGACATTGCAGAATTTCTAAAACTTCTTTATATTGAGAATTTTACATTTGGGGGCATTGATAAAGTTAATATTGAACCATTTTGTAGAAAAGTAAGATGAAATTTTAGGTTCAATTATATTTATTTGATTTTCAAAAATAATATCTGACTCAATGAAACCTCTAAGAGCATTGAACTTCAGTGCCAGGACGTTTTATTTTTGTGAGGAAGAGTTTGGAACAACAGTACTGAGTTCAGTAGCTTTGTCATAGTTATGTTACAATTTAAAGGCATCCTCATAAAGAAATTCAGTTTTTTTTTTTGTGGTTTAGGGTGAAGTGTTTTAGAAAGTTTTTAAAAAATGTTTATTTAATTAATGTATATAAGTACACTATAGCTGTATTCAGACATAGTAGAAAATGGCATTGGATCCCATTACAGATGGTTGTGAGCCACCATGTGACTGCTGTGAATTGAACTCTGGAACTCTGAAAGAGTAGTCAGTGTTCTTAACCTCTGAGCCATCTCTCCTCTTAACCACTGAGCCATCTCTCCAGCCCTTTAGAAAGTTTTGATGTGATCACATGTGAAGATATTCCCAATAACAATGAAGAGAGCTTTGCCACAGGACATCTGCATGGCAACAAGAGGTTAAGGGATACCATAACATAAATCGTAAAGTTAGGTAGTAGTGATTGTACTTACATATTTAACATTTATTTGTTTTGGTTCTGAATTTTAGATATTCTATATGCTACAAGAATAAGCTGTAAAAAGGCTAGGCAATTATAGCCCCTAACTCCCCTCCTTTAAGAAATGAAATCTGTGAGATTCAACAAATTCACCAATGTTTATTCGACAAGAAAAGGGATAGGATTGGATCTGCCATTGTTTTACGGCATAATCAGGGAGCATTTGCTAACCAATACCCACCCCAAAGTAGAGTTGCTTAGAAAAACAATCAGATAATTAGCTGACAGTTAAAAGTTGGCAATTCAGCATCGGGTCAACAAGATGAATTTTCTGCTGGTCTTTTGGGTTGCCCCACAGACAGACAGGGTTTGGTAGCACCTGAATGACCTAGAGCAATTCACTCCTCGTGTCAAGTCAAAGACAGCAGGCTATTGGTCAGAGCCACAGGGATAATGGACAGTATAGCTCTGTATCTCTCGTTGCCCACCGTGCTAGCTTGGCTTTACTCCTATGCCCACCATGGAAAGATCCCCAAAGCAAGCAGGCGGAAGCTAAAAGAAAGTCTCCTGTAATTTAGACCTGAACTTAGCTTAGGTTCCACTGCCTCCCGTTGGTCAAGTGAGTTGCACTGATAGCCCAGAGTAGAGGAATAGACCATATCTGCTAATGGGATTAGAAACAAATAATCTGTACCCATGACCCCAATATCAAAAAGCTTCATAAACATATTTCCAGTATTTCGCTCCTTGCCTGCAGAATCCTTTTATAGGTGATTAAATATGCACCTTGCCCTTTTTACTTAAGAGTCACTCGTTTTTGTATGAGAAAAGCAATACTCAGAATAGCTCTCTAAAAATGAGTTCCCCCAGACAAAGAAATTTCTGTCTCGCTGTTAAGGAAAATTATGTGTGAATGTGGAAAGAATTGGAAAAAAAATGACAGGCTTTGAGACAGAGATCTAACAGCGCCATTTGGAATTGGCTCGTGCAAGATGAAGAATGTGTTGAGCACAATGTGAAAGGGGGGCTTCAAATATTCAGAGAGGTTTTCCATGCGAAGTAGAGGCTCAGCCACTCCATCCCACTCATTGAGAATATGTGTCCAGTGTGTAGGGGGAGGTGCTGAAAGCCAAGCAGCACCTCCATGGAGCGGAGTAGATGTGTACATATATGACTTGCCTGCAAAGGGAACTCAGAACAAATGCAAGCTCTGTGAACTGGAGCATGCTGGCTTGCTATGCCAAGTCTGTGGAGATTCATGAGGTGGGGTTTCACTGTCGCAGCACAGACAGTGAGAGACAGGAGCTGGAACCCGATGCTAGCCGTCTGCATGGGTCGTGTCATTTTAGAGTCAGGGATCTGAGAGTCTGGGTGTTCAGGAAGTATGAAATAAATCAGTCAGCCCTCCAGATGTTTCTATCTCCACACTTCCTACCTCGGATAGTGTGCAGGAAGTGGGGCGCCACAATGACTGCAGGTGAGAGAAATCAGTGTGATACAGCAAAGCAGACGGTGGGAAAAAAACACGCGTAGCATTGCGATAATACTCTTTACCAAGGGGTGCATTAGCTACAGTCATAATTCAAAAGGAAATGAGCCGTGGACATTTGCAGTTCTGGAAGATAAACTGGTATGCTAAAGTCCAGCTCCCATGAGACCTTTTTAATTTCTAAAGATGATAGAGAAACACAAGCGAACAATGTTTCTTTGTAGCTTTCTGTTTGAGTAAATGGAATCCTGGTCATTCTCTATAAACTCAAAGTATATTAAATAAAATTCAGCACTCCTTCTATGAATTATATATAGTTCATACTCTGCCCTGTGTTTTTAACAGAATGTCTTTGAAATTAGAGTTACCGGTTTATTGACTAATTCTTTGTTTCAGAGGACCTTATAATGTCCTTCACTGTATCCATGGCGATTGGGCTGGCAATCGGAGGATTTCTCTGGGCGCTTTTCGTTTTTCTGTCTCGAAGAAGAAGAGCCAGTGCGCCCATCTCACAGTGGAGTCCTACCAGGAGACCCAGGTCTTCCTACAACCACGGCCTCAACAGGACTGGGTTCTACCGCCACAGTGGCTACGAACGGCGAAGCAACCTCAGCCTGGCCAGCCTCACCTTCCAGAGACAAGCTTCCATGGAGCTGGCAAATTCCTTCCCCAGGAAATCAAGCTTCAGGGCTTCGACTTTCCATCCCTTCCTTCAATGCCCACCGCTTCCGGTGGAAACTGAGAGTCAGCTGATGACCCTGCCTGCCTCCACCACCCCATCTACCATCAGCACTGCACACAGTCCGAGCCGGCCAGACTTCCGCTGGTCCAGCAACAGCTTGCGGATCGGCCTTTCCCCACCGCCCCCACCTGCCTATGAATCCATCATAAAGGCATTTCCCGATTCCTGAGTCTGGGCTTTCGTTGTTTTTAATTCTTTTTTTAAAAAATTGTCTGTTTTAGAAAGAAAATGATATATAGGGTAAAGAGAATTTGGGAGCCGTGGCTCCAATGAGTAATTTTCCAAGTAGACAGGTTCATGAAAACTGACCATTACCGATAAGGCACGGTTTCTTTTGAACATGTTTTTCTCACTATGTCTCACAAAAGTATTTTCTCAAAAAGTCCTACCTATATTTATGTATTTTTTTGATTCAGTGTGAGGCATCAGATTAAAGATACCGATTCAAGATTCTAATGTACAAATCATGTGTATTTGTATGTTTTAAGTTAAAAAGACTTTAGATGTTCGTATAGTGTCATAATCCCCCATTCACTTTACCAAGAGACTGCTGACAAACCAAAGTCACTAAAATAAGAAATTTCAATGTTACTTTTGGGTGGCGACCGTGTTACTGGCACCCTTGAATCTTAGAGCTTTCATGGTGCATGTTTACAAGAAGATAGAACAGGCGGATGCGCTAAAAGCCCAGGGTTCTACTCATTTATGGATGAGAATCAAGCAAAGGTGCCAAGCTGTGTTGATGTCACAGGGATGGTTCCATTTTGACAGTTACCTTGCTTTTTTCCCACATAGTTCATCTTGTAGTTCTTCCCAGTACAATCACCCATATCATTGATGTAAAACCCTTGGACTTAGGGGCATGAGGATTTAAATGCTTGCTGGGGTAATGTCATTACCACAGCAATGGCAGCTTCAATTTATGTGTTCTAAGCACAAGTTTTTCTTTAGCATCAAGTAATGTTTTTACTTTCTTGGATTTTGATCCAACAATTAGGAAAGCACTTATCTAGGGCAGTGGTTCTCAACCTGTGAGCCATGACCCCTTTAGGGGTCAAACTCCCCTTTCACAGGGCTCACCTAAGACTATTGGAAAACACAGATATTTAACGTTACAATTCACAACAGTAGCAAAATTACAGTTATAAAGTTAACCACAGAAATAATTTTATGGTTGGGCGTCACCCCAACATGAAGGACTGTATTAAAGGGTCACAGCATCAGGAAAGTTGAGAACCACTGAGATAATCCACAGAAAAACATGCTACATCTCTGGATGGCAATTCCTCCTGGGTCATCTCAGGCCCCAGGTACCATCCCACCGGTAATGTTCTATGAATCCTATCTCTAACGTCCTTAAAAGATTAAAGTAGCTAAAAGGTCCCTGTTTGAGGTGGTTACCCAAGGACTCCACATCAACAGGTGGGGACACCTTTAATGTGGGCACCAGAGACTCCACGTGGTCCTTTTGCTTCAAGGACAGGAGTTCATTGGGGGATTATTCAGAAAGCTTATAGACCACATCAAACACATGAAGTAGCTTTGTACAATTGATTATTCCTCTGGTTCATATTTTTTTAGTGATGCCCAGTGGTCCCAGCTAACGGTGTCTGAACATAGCTCAAGAATATAACTCCTTTCTCAAAAGATACCCAATAGCACTTCTTTATTAGTTTCATCGAATTGGTTCTATCCATTGTTCCTCAAGAGAAATCAGTCTTCAAAATGCCTACCAAAACACTTGGTAATTAAATATACAAGAGAAGAAGAAAGGAAAACATATATAAAGCAAAATAAGAAAAATATATAAAGTGTTACTAAGGAAATGTAGTACAGTCCTGGTAAGATTTCATGAGAGAGCTTCAGCTTAGTAACAAGGCTAATTTTAGGTTGTATGTCATCCTCGGTGTTTAATATGAGAGTCGAGGAAGGCATGCTTTTTATCAGTGATTTATATTGGGAATGAAAACCTTCCCTACCTCCTCCCACAGGAAGGAAATGAGAGCTGAGGTCCTCCGGTTCTTTTGGCAATTTGGCAGAATTCTTACCTGATCCTCAGGCTCAGTTATAAAATGACCAAGAGAAGTATTGTATAAATATTGTGTTTTGCATGAGATGTGAAATTAAAACCAAAGCTAGAAGTGTTTGTGGTTGTGATTGTCTTGTTTGAAATGTTTTTTTTATTAGAAAATAAAACTGATGTTAACTTCAACTCACAGCTTATTTCTTGACTAATGAAAAACACTTTCAATCAGGAAGTAAAGAATTTTTTTAAAAAGCTAAAATGTAAACTAGAAAAATACATAATTTTTTTTTGAGACAGAGTCTCACTATCAGCATTGACTGACCTGGAACTTGCTGTGTAGACCAGACTATCCAGGAACTCACCGGGATCAGCTTGCCTCTGCCTCCTGTGTGCTGGGATTAAAGCCCTGCACTACCATGCTTGCCTTTAAAGTATCTAATAAAGAAATAATGGGGGAGTTTAACGATTATTAGTTGACCTCGGTGTAGCGGTACTTACCTGTAATTCCAGCACCCAGAAGGCCAAGGAAAGAAATTTCATCATGAATTGAAGTCTAGCCTGGATGATTCAACAAGATCTATACTTTAACAGCACAGTAACTGACGCTGAATAAAAATATCTGCTGGCCCAGTGTTTGTGAATGAGGGATACCAAGTTCTATTTCCCCATGAAAATATCTGACAGAGACAAGGTAATGGAAAAAGAAAGAAACAAACAGTAACGAGTATTTACTATGGAAGTTAATGGTTTTTTTTTTTTTTTTCTGAGAATGTGCCTGTGTGCACTTACAATACTTTAGCTGCTTTTTTGACTATTATTACTTTAGTTATTTATTTATAAGAGAACATGTCGCATCACTGCAAACACATTAAGAAAGGAGGGTCCTTTCAATGTGTCTGATGACCTGATACATCAGGTCTGCCCTTTAAAAAGAGTCTAATGAAATGTACCAAGAGTCTTGGATAGCTGGGGGTTATGGTGCATGCCTACAGTCCTAGTATATGGGAAATAGAGCCAGGGATAACAAGAATTCAAAGTCATTATAAACTACATAGGAAGTTTGAGGCCATACTAAGCTATAAGAGACCCTGTCTCAAAATTAAAGTAGAAAAGATCCTTGTATTGACCTCAACGTGCCCGTCAAGCACAAAATTTTTTATATGAAAAATTCTGATATATTTTTTTTTAGGCAGACCACTTCTGATAGAATAGCCATGTATGTCTGAACCAGAACATTCTATAGAATATGGTATGCAACTTACCAAATTTACTCTGCTGTCCTTTGAGGCCTGAAATAATTAAGAGGAAGGGAGAGAGCAGGAGAGACTTGCCAGTCTGGGTGGCTCTGAGAGGAAAAGGATACTGGAAAGGCAGGGGCGTGGAGTAAGGGGATCACAGTCTCCTTTTAGCAAACCCTCATTCCTGGAAACGGTATGTACATTTTTTTCCAAGGTGTAGAGTCATGAGTATGTGCCGTTTCATGACTCTACACCTTGGAAAAAAATGACTCCAAACTTGATAAAAATAACAGGAGATGAGAACTACATCGTCAAGGTGTGTCCTAGGGATATCTCCTCCCTGATATCAATTAGATATCAATTAGACCCCTGTGGCAGACAGGAACCCTCTCCTGGGAACACATTATTTAAACCTTTTCTAAACCTCACTCAAATGTGGAGTGCGTTCAGGGCTGGCAGTGCTCTCTGGACAGGACACCCACGAGGATCCCAACCGCTGACTCTCTCTCTTCACGTGCAATGTGATTCTTCTTCATCTTCTAGCAAGGTTCAGGGTGCCCAGGAACACTGTGACTTTTATGAAGCCATCTCTAAACAGGTGCTGTGGGATCAACTGTGCAGGGCTCGTAGGGGCTTACGGAGACTGAAGGGTCAATCACAGAGCCTGCATGGGTCTGTACTAGGTCCTCCGCACACACGTTATGGTTGTTAGTTTGAGCTTTAGTAGGACTCCTAACAGTGGGAGTGGGGGCTGTCTCTGACTCTTGCCTACTCTTGAGATGCTTTTCCTTCTACTGGGTTACCTCATCCAGCCTTGATATGAATGTTTATGCCTAGTTTTATTGTATCTTGTTATGCCATGTTCCATTGATATTCCTGGGAACCCTGCTCTTTTCTGGAGGGAAACAGAGCAGTAGATCTTGGGGAGAGAGGAAGCTGGGAGGGCTGAGAGGAGTGGAGGGAGGGGAACCACAGGAGGAATGTATTGTATGGAAGGAGGAATAAATTTTAAAAATCCACCTCTGTGTCAGGATCCCAGTTCTAAAAGGAAATGAGAAGATACCTGCAGAGAGGGATTCATTTCCTTCATGGAATTCTGTGGCAAGGGACCCGCAGAATGGAATGTGGCTGGCATGTAATTTTGCATTTCTTCATTCAGAGTAATAAATTCTCTTGGGCACTGACAGAGTGGCGAGCAACTGCAAACACATTTCTTCTCCTGTGGAAGAACTCATAGAACAATCACAATCACTTGCACACTCCCATAGATTTTGCAAAACATTTTTTTAAACAAGGCGATGTCATACAGACAGTATTTTTTCCAGGGGTTCATATATCTTAGGTGTGTTTCTGCATTGAGATAGTGTGGAGAAATATAATTCACTTGCATGATTTGATTTGAAAAGCAAGGTATCCCTGCTTAGCTGTAATAAGAGGATGGCCAACTCTGACTCATTATAGACACAGTGTTTACTAAAGAGCTTTATATATATATATATATATATATATATATATATATATTTAAAAATCCACCATAATATATATTATATATAAATATAACATATATATTTGAGAGTACACTGTCACCATCTTCAGTCACACCAGAAGAGGACATCAGATCCCATTACAGAGGGTTGTAAGATGCTGGGAATTGAACTCAGGACCTCTGGAAGAGCAACCAGTGCTCTTAAACACTGAGTCGTATCTCCGGCCTTACTAAAGAGCTTATAATATAGTAGGTGACACTTTTAAAGTGCGCCCCACAGTCCAGGACATGTAAGAGACAGGGTTTACTCGAATCTTTCTTATTTGGGCAAGTGAATAGAAAGTAGCGATGGGAAGCTCTCAGCTATGGAAGCTGTTGTAAGATACACTTTAAAATCAACTGTTCATGTTCTAAAAGGTGTGGCCCAGAAGATCTATGACTGCATGACCTTGTTGCTTATAGTTAGACCTCTACAGCTACCGAAAACAACCTTAGAGGTGGATATAGTTACATGTATACAGATATGAGCTCTGGGATTCCCAGAATGCTAGCGACAGGAGGTCAAGGTTCTAGTCTTTACTGAAAGCATAGTCACTCAAGGAAGCCTGTGCTTGGCTAAGACTGGCGGTGGGAAGCTGGTGCCTAAGTTGATTTCCCAACTACAGTGAGGATGGGGAGCTGGAGCCATCCATTCTCAATGACCATGAGGCAAATAGTGAAAGCACTGATGCAGTCTATGGCGGCCACAGGCAGATGTTCCCTCATAGATGAAGGACAATCTGAGAGACAGTTTTGATGTAATGCAAAACAGACAGTCAATAGTGTTTGCAGAAGGAACTCAGAAGATCAATGGGGGAGTCGTTATGAGAGAAAAGTTAGAAAATTCAACAACACAATTTGTCAGAAAGTATTCAAAATAGAAAAACATAAAAAGAAAACCCACAAAATGATGACTCTGAATATAAGGACAAACAACAAAGGAAAGTTTTGGTTAGCTCAGTGAGCACAGCACTTGCCTGACACACTTGAAGGCCTGAGCTCCTCTCAGCACACGTATGCAAACATCTGCCTCCTCACTCTAGGGAAAGAAGGCAGGAGGATCAGAAGATCAAGGCCACCTTCTGTCACAGAATGAGTTTTAAGTCAGTCTGGGATACATGAGATTCTGACCTGCCTCTCTGGCATCTCTCTCTCTCTCTGTCTCTCTCTCTCTCTGTCTCTCTGTCTCTGTCTCTCTCTGTCTCTGTCTCTCTCTCTCTCCTGTCTGTCTCTCTCTGTCTCTCTGTCTGTCTGTCTCTCTCTGTGTGTCTCTCTCTCTCCTCTCTCTCTCTCTCTCTCTCTCTCTCTCTCTCTCTCTCTCTCTCTCTCCCACTCTCTCTCTCTCAAAAAATACATGGAATTTTGATGATTGATAATGACCACCTCAGGGACATAGTATGGGGTTTTCGAGAATACCTTAAATATGTGTTTTAAAACAATTGGGAAAATTAAGAAAAAGGGATCCAATAACATGAAAATCATACACACACACACACACACACACACACACAGAGAGAGAGAGAGAGAGAGAGAGAGAGAGAGAGAGAGAGAGAGAGAGAGAGAGAACACAGCTATAATTGATTTACTGTGATAGAGCAAATACTTATAAAAATTTAACTGTATCATACTGTTACTAAAAATTTGCCATGGATTCAAGTGCCAACCTCATCTGTCTGTCTGTCTGTCTGTCTGTCTGTCTGTCTGTGTTCCTCTGTTGTTCTCTCTCTTCCCCCTCTCCTTCTTCCTCTGATTCTTTTTAACATGTTATGTTATTTCTTCTTTTGCTTTATAAAAATGAAAGAACGAATTATGAAGACGTGCTAGTGGACAAGATGAAGCCAGAAGTTACTGGGCAATGGAAGATTAAGGTGATGTTGAGAACCACAGATAGGGGCTGGAGAGATGGCTCAACAGTTAAGAGCACTGACTGCTCTTCCAGAGGTCCTGAGTTCAGTTCCCAGCAACCACACGGTGGCTCACATCCATCTGTAATGGGATCTGATGCCCTCTTCTGGTGTGTCTGAAGGCAGCAATAGTGTACTCAATTACAATAAATAAATCTTTGAGAGAGAGAGAGAGAGAGAGAGAGAGAGAAGAACCACAGATAATTGCTTTTTTCCCTCCAGTTACTTCTCAAATCTGAATGCCTATCAGTGGCCATCTGTCCACTTGTGGCAGGAACACTTGCTGCATGAAATGTATCCTGCTGCTTGGTGTAAAAAGGCTCTTAACCAAGTACAAGTCATGGTTTCTACTGAAAGTTTAGGAACCTGGAGTCAGGAAGGCTAGTTCTTGCAAACAGCTAAAACCTTAAGATATGATGTTTAAAAGCCCATTTCTTCTGTAATGATTGGAAAAGAGAATTAAGCTAACCCACAAAGGAGCAGAAAAAGCAAAGAGGAGTCAGTCATATTGAAATTCTTCATCTCTGTAATTGTGACGCCTGGCAATGTCTCCCTCCTTCCTTCGGCAGGGGTAATTCAATTATCCATTAGGCACAACAAGTTTCTGTCAAATTCCTAGTTCCATATAAATAATGCTACATTGGATTATGAAAATCTGTCAAAATGTTTCTAAAAGCACAGAGGTTTTATATATGTTGTTTTATTTCTAAAGCTTGTAAACTGAAAAAAATGTACAGAAGAAGCACATTAATGAGAAATTATACTAGCAAATGACCTATTTTCAGGAAAATGGGCCTGTACAGAGATAAATTATAGGTCCTGTGATAAATAATAGAAAACAAAAAAAAAAACCAATAAGAAATAAAAAGTGAGCATAGAAGGTTTCAGACACAAAGTGGAGTCAATTATATTCATTCCTTAAAATAATTAAATCTGATGAAAAATACACAAGCACACCAAATGGTGGGCTTCTGTCCTATCAGAACCTTCTAGCCATAAGCCTTACCTAAGACAAATGGCTAAGCAAAGTTGAAAGTAAAGAAATATGTAAAGGGATTAGGGATATAGCCCAGCAGCAGAGGGTCCACCTAGCATGTGTGAGAACCTAGGTTCCATACACACACACACACACACACACACACACACACACACACATATGCACACATTCACACTCACACATATACATGTATACATACACACACATCACACACATACATACACACATTTGTACACACACTCACATATACACATATACATGCACACACACAGTCAGATTCACAGACACACAAACTCATGCCCACACACATGCATACATGTGCGCATGCGTGCACACACACAGTATATTAAGGTACCTACTATGACTATCCAGAAAGACCAATGATTATTCTCATGAGTTTTCCATAAAAAGAAACAAAGCACCAAAAATTTAAAAATTAAAAAATAAAAAGAAAGAAAGAAAGAAAGAAAGAAAGAAAGAAAGAAAGAAAGAAAAAGAAAGAAAGAGAAGGAAGGAAGGAAGGAAGGAAGGAAGGAAGGAAGGAAGGAAGGAAAGAAGGAAGGAAGGAAAACTGCAACAAAGACACTTAATAGATTTGAAGTTTTCCTTCCTTTTGGAAAAGAAGCCTCATTATTTTAAGACATCTTTTACCTATGTTGGTGCCTACATTCTGTAGGTTTTTCTCGTGGTGCCCTTGACCCTCTGGCTTTTACAGTAAGTCTGGCTGTGGTCTCTGCATCTGTTTCCATTAGCTGCTAGGTAAAGCCTCTCTGACGATGGTTATACTAGGCTCCTGCAAAATATTTCTACCAACATTTGCAGAAAAATTTTAAATGGACTTGTAGCAAGCAGAATAATGATCGTCACAATATCAGGCCTTTCTATCTGAACTCTATCTGAGTAAATGCTTTTAAAAGACATGATTAATAATGTACAAATATAGTCAAGTTATTCTTAAATTGCTAATCTAGTCAGTTAAGGACGGGGATATTTTGGGTTTGTTTACTATTTACTATTTATTTATTTATTTATTTATTTATTTATTTATTTATTTTTGAGACAGGCTTTCATTATGTAGCTTTGGCAGTCTTGGAACTCCTATGTAGACCAGACCTCTTATGTAGTCTCAACCTGTGGGTCGTGACCCCTTTGGGGATTGAACAACTCTTTTCACAGGGGTTGTCTAAGAACATGAGAAAACACACACATTTACATTATGACTCATAACAATTGCAAAATTACATTTATGAAATAGCAACAAAAATAATTTTATACTTCGGGAATCACCACCACAGCATGAGGAACTGTATTAAGAGCTCACAGTATTAGAAAGGGAGAGAACCGCTGCTATGGTTACCATACTTTCTTCATGACTGTCTTGGTCATCCTATTACAACTGATGTGGAATTGGCAGGTGTAAAATTAAACTTCTGTTGGTTAATTCAACAAATCCATTGGTGAAAGAGACCCTTAAACATGGTGGGCTCTGAGTGGGACTCATGTAAGACAAGCCATGGGGATGGGGACTTTCACAGTCAGGTCTGACATTGGCTCTTTGTGGAGCACAAATCTCTCTCCATCTTCCTTTAGCTCATTTTGACCTCTGTGCTGTCTGAGAGGCAGCTGGTTTTAACAGACACTGTGATGTCAACTCTCATGACTTTCAAAGCTGATAAGAAGGACCGGAAATGGGTAAATTAAAATGTCATAAAACTCACTGTTCTTATAAGGATTCCGTCATCTTTCCTTGCTTCTTGAATCATGGCAAGGGTGTAGGTTTCATTTCCAGATAACTGATCAAGTAGCCACACTGTCCCAAGTGTCCCCACTGCTCATTAAGGATGAGACATTTTCCAGAGCTCAGCCGTCACTCCAAATGCTTCTGCTTATTGACCATTTGGTCTCCAGACAATCTTGCTCTTATAATCTGTGGGACAAAGGGCAAGTGTCTTCAAAGATTAGAAACAGGCTGTACCTGTTTGGGAACTTGTCGTGGTTCAGCTTCTCTCCTGACATAAAAGTGACAGTGCAGTGACAGACATGTATGAAGATGTCGTTTTTAAAAACCCAACTTTAATGAATAAAGGCTAACAATAAAAATTTACTACTACTCCTTGGCTCTATGTCATCATCTTATTTTACCACTGAGCATCAGAACGCATAGGTCTAGCAAAATGGCAATCTACATGAAGTATGGTCTTGACCTACTCATTTATAAGAGTTCATTTCAAATTGCTTGTCATTAACAGAAATAATCCTCCATGAAAAGGGTTTGCAACTCTGTAGGAAGAACAACAGTATCAACCATCCAGACCCCCCAGTGCTCCCAGGAACTAAACCACCAACCAAAGAGTACACATGGAGGGACCCATGGCTCCAGACACACATGTAGCAGAGGATGGCCTTATCTGGCATCAATGGGAGGGGAGGCCTTTGGTCCTGTGGAGGCTCTATGCCCCAGAATAGGGGAATGCCGGGGCTATGAGGCAGAAGAGGGTAAGTGGGTGGAGGAGCAGGGGAAGGGGATGGGATAGGGGTTTTTCAGAAGGAAAATTGGGAAAGGGGATAACATTTGAAATGTAAATAATAATAAATATAATAATAAAATAACCAATAATTTAAAAAAGAATCCTCCATAAAAATATCAGTTTCTACTATCCCTACCAATGTCTATCGATTCTTTTTAAGAATGAGTTTTGACTATGTACAACTGGCTGACTGAATCTTGTCCTCTTTCTTCCTGAGTGCTGGGGTTAGGGGTGTGGGTGTGTAGCTTTTAAGGCCATACTTTACCGCAACCAGGGTTCTCTAGTGCCTTCACTGGGGATTATGGGATTCCCACAGATGGTTGAAAGTTCACCACTTGGTATCCGAGTTTACAAATCTGGATTATATCATTTCAAGGATTTTGGAGATTCCACACTTAAGATTAAATCTCCACCTTCACTAGACCCACTTCTGTACAAAGAATAGAATTTATTGTCCAGATTCCTCCCAAAGTGATTTTTGAAGTGAAAATATATATATATATATGTATATGTATATGTATATGTATATGTATATGTATATGTATATGTATATGTATATGTATATGTATATGTATATGAAACAGATAAGGGAAAATTCATCACTTGAAGCCACTTTACTTTTGGGATTTTGACACTCCAGTTCAAACCCAGAAAGGAGGAGAATGTAGCTAATGTTCTTGTGTAGAAAGGGAGAGGGGACCCATCCATACGTGTGTCCTCTTTGTTTGTCTCCTTTCCCTTACTTATGCTTTCTCAACGTCTGTTCCATGCATACATTTTCTTTATCTGAAACTCTCTGGGGCTACTTCCCACAAGCTTTGACATGTGTTTGAGGTTTTTCTTTTTTTCTTTTTTTCTTTTTTTTCATTCTATTGAGTTAATTCCACCCTAAGGTATTAGCATAAGCGTTGTGGCTCTGGCCTTTGACGTGATTTTCCTGAATGGCTGCTGATTATTCACTCCGGCAGACCATAGACACACCGTCTCATTGAATCTGCACTATCTTTGCCAAATCAAATCTGTAAAGTTCACTTGCAATTTAATGTATTGTTTTTGAATCATCTTGACATTTTGACTTCGTAAGTGTAAGCCGAAAACTGCATTTACTGGAAATTCGTTTTTAAAAATAAAGCAACATATGCCAGAGCCCCAATCTACGGATGCTTTATAAAATTAAGTAATGCCCACGAGGCAGTGCTGCTGAAAGAAAATTTAAAAAGGAAATTTATCACTAATATCTCTGTGACACATGAAAAGAACAGGCCTGTGTAAAACATGAGAAGAAAACATACAAAGGAGATTATAAAGGAATCATCATGGAGTATGCATTTCAGGGACAAGCAGAGGAACAGCATGAAACACTAATGGGAGAAACTTACCATTGCTGAAACAAACTTGACAAGAAGCCTGTCTTTATTTTAAAGTTGTAATCACTATAAATGGATGAATTCCTTGGATACTGAGCTTGTATTGTATTAAGAAATCAGTGGACCCAATGCTGTGGCACACAGTCACACCTGCAACCCCAGCACTTAGGGGGACACGGGAAGGAAGATGGTAAGATTCATTCCAGTCAGGTCTACATAGTCAGAACCCATTCTCAGAAAGAACCAATGGACATTGGCAAGAATTAACAGAAACTTTGACATTGTCGTGGAGGTTTCTTTCTGTTAATGACAGGCAATTTAAAATGAACTCTTACAAATGGGTAGGCTGAGCCCATACTTCATGTAGATTGCCATTTTGCTAGACCCGTGCATTCTGATGCTCAGTGGCAAGTAAGATGACATAGAGCCTTTATACATTAAAGTATGGGTTCCTTTATGATGTCTTTATAAATGTCTACCACTGTGCGTGGTTCACATTCATTCTCCCCACCTCTCTTGTCTCCCTCTTCTCCTTTCTGCTGGCCTCCTTCCTCTTCTGAAATATTGCCCCTTATACATTCATGTCATAAATATGTATACACATGTCATATATACATGTATGTGCATATACACAAATGGATGTGTTATGTATCTCACATAGGAAACGTGATGTTTATTTTTCTACATTTCTAGATTATTTCCTGTTACTTGATTATCTCCAGTTCTATCCATTTTCCTATGAATGACACAGTGACATTCTTCTTTTAGGCTAAATAAACACCATAGTATGTGTGTGTGTGTGTGTGTGTGTGTGTGTGTGTGTGAGAGAGAGAGAGAGAGAGAGAGAGAGAGAGAGAGAGAGAGAGAGAGCACATGCGCATGTGTGTCCACATGTACACGAGCATGGGTGCGTGTGTTTACTTCTGCCTTTCTGTTACATTTTCTTTATCCATTTATCTGTTGGTGATCATCTGTACTGAGGCTATAGTGTGGTCATTGCCACAATATAGGTATCTGTGTTGCGTGATGACTTGGATTCCCCCAGTCATATACTTGAGAGTTTTGCCTCAATGCTCTAAGGTAAATACTGGGCTGGGATTATAGCCCAGTGTTAGAGCAGCTATGTACAAGGTGCTAGGTTCAATTCCCAGAGTGCATTCTTGTGTACACATACAGTTTGGCAATCTGTGTATTGAAGTCATTAAAGATTCGAATAAATTAACAAAACAACACTCATCATTTATTTCCTGCTCAGTTTCAATTTTTTAAATCTTCTAAACCCTTAAAAGTTTTATCTACTTAGTTGTTTACATCGAAAGAGATCTAACCTATAAAATAAAATACCTCTTATCTTTCTGTGTTTCTTCAATTTATTTCTAATTCTTTCCCTCTTTGCACTGATGAACTATATGTACAAAATGCTTTTCTACACATGGTACCATAAATAAGAAGTAAATGTAAAGTTAGCATCAGTAACAAATAAGTAGAGTAAGGAATGAGGTTAGTTCGCAAAAGTGTCTTCCACCCTAAATCTTACAAACCACAGACCATCAAATAGTCTTTGTTATTCTAGAAAAGGAAATAGGAACAGATACATCACAGCTGTCTGTCATTAGGCAAATCCAAAACTTTCACCTAAGAGAGCAATGAGTTCTGGGTAATTGAATCGCTCATAAAGAGGTCCTCTATGCAGTAGTAACAGAACACTAAGGGATGGCCTCGGGGAATCGGGAGCAGGATTTTTTGTGGCAGCTGTGATCTTTGCATTGAGTCAGCAGCATATCAGTGGTCCTATCAGAGATTTCTTGAATTCTTCAGTAGACTCAAAAACCCAAAGAGAGTCAGCCAGAACCATGTGGAGAACCTTCAGTGTGTGCACATTAGTGAGTGTTTGTTGGCATGGATGTGCTTTCTGAGCTTTGAAAAACTATGCTTTACAGAGGTGGAGCTATGTAATGAAGCTTTAAACCTTCCATAGGTATCTTTTAAAAAAAAAACAACTATTCCCAAATGTGTATAATATCTAACCTTGAATTTGTGCTGTATGTCACAGTAGAATTTAAAACACACACTCAAGTATCAGCTACCCACAATAGATCAGACCTTCTCTTGGGAAACTTGACATGTTGATTTACGGCTAATTGGGAAGCAACTCTACCTCATTACACTTGAAAGGAAGCATAGGGTTTAGTCATAGAAAAGATACAGGCCTTCATAGGAAATAATATAACGTATGCTTTAAATGAAATTCCAGAGAGTTCAAGTATATAGCATGCCATATGTTAGTAAGTTTTATGTGAGTATTTTTAAAGCAGGCATAACCACCAGCCATGTTGAACATTGCAAAGGAAAGAGTGAATAAATCATCCACAGACTCTGGCTTTGAGCAATGTAATTTCCTGGGGCATGCTAAGATAAATTGCTTGCTAGATGCACTCCTTTGCAATGAATGAGATACCATGTCGAGTGAGACTCTTAGCTCTAAGTAAATTAAAAGTTTTCTTTCCGGAGACAGAAAGTTGAACTAGAAGTTTCTTAAAGTCTCAGCTAGATCGTGAACATATGAGTTACTAGGAAGTCTGCTGTGAGATTGTGTCTCCTAGAAATAGCAGAGAAGGCACTTCTAACAATATGGCTGCCTAAACAAGACCATAACAGTGGCAATACTATAGTAATTTAGAAGGGGGGGTGGGGCGGATGTCACTAGCCCTGGGCAGGGAACTACGGGGGACTAATGACTGCTGAGAGAGAGGGGGGGGGAGTGAGGGAGAGAGAGGGGGGGAGGGAGAGAGAGAGAGAGAGAGAGAGAGAGAGAGAGAGAGAGAGAGAGAGAGAGAGAAATGATCCTCCTAACTGGTTATCCAATACATAGAAGCCATAGACACAGATGCAACACCAAACAGACTTAGCACATATTGTACCTATATATATATTTGTGATTTGTGTGTGTGTGTGTGTGTGTGTGTGTGTGTGTGATGATAATGATCAAAGAAAAGGAGCCTATCTGTTTGAGGAGGAATTGGGCAGCATAGAAGTTTTCATTGTTGTTTGGAGGGAAGGAACGAGAAAAGGGTTAGAAAGAGGAAAGGGAGGGGGAATGATACAGTTATATTTTAATTTTAAAGTTTGATAAGAGAGTGTTAAAATAGCAATAAAAAATTCTAAGCAGGGGGAAAAGAAAAAGGAAAAGACGAAGGGCTCCTAACTAACTAACTGACTTCATTCTAACTCACTATTCTAACTAACCATTCTAACTAACTCTATCTCACTAACTAACTGACTTCTTTGTCTTTGTCTTCAGTATTTATACACCATTCAGAGTACATGATCACACCACAGCCTTGCTAATGGGGCACACTCATCGCAGATTATATAATAATCCGAGGCAAGCATTTCAGGATGATCATCTGCTCATTATTAGCTTGTCCCATTATGGCTCCTGACACCTATAAAAGGAATTGGGCAGAGAAGTAATACCTCTGTGCCATTTAGAATATTGACGCATTAAACAGCAAGTTTTCTAGAAAGAAAACTATCTCCACTGATTTCTCCTAGAAATAACTAAATGCTCAAGACCATTGTACAAGACCATTTCATTTTGTCTAAGGTTTGCCGTGAGAGGTGGGAGGAGTTAATACAGCAGCTCAATCTTTCTTTTTAAGACCCTGGCTCAATAAAAATAGTGGAGAAAAATGACAGCTGAATCAACACAAGGAAGCATTATTTAAATACTAGAGATAATTATAAAAATAGTGTAAATACATGGAACATATCTGTCAGAATGCAACCGAGGGGAAGGACAGCTATATGCTTTTGTAAAAAGAACTTAATTTTGACAGCTAGTGCATTTCAACAATTATAAAAGGAAACACAAAAGGCAGAAGTAGTCATATTAAATACTTTTATTCTTTTCCCTTAATATTTTGACTTTTGTCTTTCCAAGGACTCTGAAAATTCCTTGAGAATCTCCAGAATTTGTAGTCACCAGGAGACTTTCCACCTTTCAAGTGTTGTAGTTGCATGCATTCGCTCAGTTAGCCAATTAAACAGTGTGCCAATTAAAATGAAAATTAAATTATTTGCTTAAAATGAAGTTATAACACTTACCTAGCAGAACCATTTCTTATCAAATAATACTTGCTAATGTCTCAGAGTATCTGTTAAGTTCTTAAAACACAATAAATAAACATAGAAGGATTGACAAGCTTGGCTGCTATTTGCTGAGGGCTCACAATTTTAGATTAATATATAAAACAATATCATTTATAAGGCAAAATGCGGCCAAGAGAAAAAGTTGATTTTAACCCCAGTTTTATAGATAGTGAATGTTATCTCACAGCATTACAGATGGCAGGTATAAAATCATTTCTCTGATATTTTAAGAAACAGATATTTCAAATAAAACTAGCTCGAGCTCAAATAAAAATTTAAAATTACAGACATAGTACTATCGTTGACTCCTCTAGGAGTACAACTACTGTTAACAGTTTGCGTCTTACTTTTAAACTTTTTTATAGTTTAGGATACTTTCAAATGTAATAAAATAATAGTGGTAACTTTATTTTTTTTTCTTTCCATTTATTGTTACAAATGTCAAAAAGACACTAGCAGTAGATAGTGTCCTTGACTGGAGAATATGATCTGTTACAATACGTCACAAACTATGTCTGGGTTTTTACTAGTGAAGATGAGACTATATTGGGTGGTAGTACTGGTCGTAGTGTTTTTGGGTTTGTTTGCATTAATTTGTTTTTAAAGGGTGCTTTATTGTTGTTTTTAGGATAGTATTCTAGAGTCAGATTCATTATCTTAAATTACGTATATGTACTTACTTGTCCTGGGGAGAGAGCCCAGAGTTTAGCATGTTAGATCTACCAAAGAGCCATAGCTCCAACCCAACCATTATATTTTCAAATGATTTCCATCTAAATGTATATTGCTGGCAAAGAATGAGCTAAGTGAGTGTAGTTACTCTCTGTTGATGTGATAAGACACATGACCAAGGTGGCCTATAGGAAGAAGGCTTTGTTTGTCTTACAATTCCAGAGGGATATGACTGGGCCATAGTAAGGATATGTGTGAGCAGCCAGCAGGCTTTGGCTTCAGGAGCTGATAGGAGTTCCCATCTTGAACAGTGAGCCTGAACTAGAGAGAGCAAACTTGGACTAGGCCAAGGTCTTTAGCTCTCAAAGTCTACCAGTACACTGATGGTAACATACTTCCTCCAGTAAGGTTTTGCCTCTTTTTAAAAATAATGTATTTTTTTTTATCTTTTGTGCATTGGTATTTTGTCTGTATGTATGTCTGTGTGAGGTTGTCAGATCTTGGAGTTACAGACAGTTGTGAGCTGCCATATGGGTGCAGGGAATTGAACCTGGGTCCTCTGGAAGAACATTCAGTGGTGCTAACCTCTGAGCCATCTCTCTAGCCCAAGACTGGACACCTTAAGCCTCCCTAAACAACATCACCAATTAGGAACCCAGTGTCCAAATCCATAATCTTATGGGGGCCTTTTTTATTCAAACCATAGCAGAGAGTGAAAACTAAAGCAAAGACAATACAACTTGGTTTTGTTATCTAGAAGAAAATCAAAGTGTGAACTTTTGAAATACTAGCCTTCTTGTTGATTTCATTCTCTTTTATATGTCCTTGTATGATGGAAGAATTTTTACTATATTTGTTGATGTTTATTTGGGGGTAATAAAATTTTCTACTCCTATTCCTTAGTTTTAAATATTTAAGATATTTAATAAGGATATTAAAATATTCCTTTTTAAATATTTAAGATTTATTATCAATTGCATGAACACCTTAGGATGGGAAAGTTTTTTGTTTTTTTTTAGGAATTTCTCCAGTGACTTTCCCTTTAACAGTACTATTTTTAGAGAGATAGAAAATTTAAATGTGTGTTCAAATGGTGTCATAACAGCCTTGACAAGTGTCTTAGGTTTTACATATTTCAGTGTTATAAACAAGTATCCACATATATCTTCTTAAAATGTTAAGTTACTGTGTGATTTCATTTATTTGTATGTAACTTTATTTTGGTGAAAATTAAATCTAATCTCTTGGTTTGTGTTCTATCTGAGGAAGATGTGTAATTCCACTTCCTAATTCCTTTCTTCCCATAACTGTTAGAATAAGAACTGAAAATTTAAAAATCCAAACTATTTTACTATAATTCTTTATACCTTATTTTATAATTACTGTTTTTCTTGTAGTAAAATCAGGCTAAGAGATTATGTAAGTCAAGTGTCAGTCTAAGACATCCTTGTTTTTAGTTAAAATTGTCTTTCCTGAACTAGGAAGATATTTCAGAAGATCAATGCTTGCTGTGCAAACACAAGGACCTGAGTTTGGATCTCCTGAAATCACATAGCAGCCAGGGACAGCAGTGTGTTCCTGCAGTGCTAACATTGGGGTAGAGGCAGTTAGATCTTGGGTTCTCATTGGCAAGGTAGTCTACTGAAAGAATGAACTTTAGTCTGGATAAGAGATACAGACACACAAATAATGTGGAAAAGTGAACAAAAATAAAAAGAGTTTCTGACAGACATCTTCTTCTGTCCTCCATGGGCAAGCACCCCCACACTCCCACTGCACACAAACATTCTCATTCTGACCCATGCATCCACATCTATCTCTTTCTCTCCCCCTCTAATATATATATAATCTAATATATTAGATTAATATATAAATCTAACGTAATATATATATATATTATATATTATATATATTAGTAATATATATATATATTATATATTACTGCTGTGAACAGACACCATGACCAAGGCAACTCTTATAAGGATAACATTTAATTGGGGATGCTTACAGGTTCAGAGGTCCAGTTTATTATCATCAAGGTGGGAGCATAGAAGCCCCCAGGCAAGCATGGTGTAGGAGGAGCTAAGATTTCTACAACTTGTTCTGAAGGCAAACAGGAGAGGACTGGCTTCCAGGGAGCTAGGGTGAGGATCTTAAAGGCCACACCCACAATGACACACTTCCTCCAACAAGGCCACACCTACTTCAACAAGGCCACACCTATTAATAGTGCCACTTCCTGGGCCAAGCATATTCAAAGTATCTTACACACACACACACACACACACCCGCACACACGCACATACACACACATTTCTTTACTTGCAGTTGGTTTAAACAATCTTAGGCAAGCTGACAACAGAAGCTTTCATAATAAGAGTAACCATAATGGGCTGAAGAGATGACACAGTGGTTAAGAGCACTGACTGTTCTTGCAGAGATCCTAAGTTCAATGCCCAGTAACCACATGGTGGTTCACAACCATCTGCAATCATGTCTGATGCCCTCTTCTGGTATATCTGAAGAGAGCAATGTTGGATACATAAAATAAAATTTTAAAAAGCTTAAAAAAAAAAAAAAAGAAAAAGAAGTAACCATAACACAAAACAAAATAAAAGCCAAACATAAAATAAACAGAAAGGAATAAAACAGCTGCACTTCTATGAAATCATGCATGTTTTATATCTGTTACTTTGAAGAAAATGCATATGTCATTCTAAAGTTACTCTGTCACACAAGAGACTGCAATTTAGTTCTTCTGAATTATTAAATCCTCCCAGAGCAAATGATTTTTATTTTTTCTTATTGTCTGTGCCTGTCAATGCAACAGAATAGTGCAGTACCTGCATAGGCCCGGGGAAGAGCTATAGTCACAGGCAGGTCTGAAAAACCATTTACATGCTAGGAATCAAACCCAGGTTCTCTGGAACAGTAGCCAGAGCTCTTAACAGCTGAGTCAACTCTACACCCCAGAGAATCATTTTCAGATTGAATGAAAGTGAGAGTTACATGCTATTTGTATTGTGAAATACATAAAATTTTAGAACTGGGAGTTACACACTACCCAGTTTGTACATGTGCTTTTGCCTTTTGTCACAAACACATTTTAATAAGAATGACTGTAGGAACAGAGAATTAAGTTTTATGACCAACATCAAAAATATTTTTTTCTTTTCTAGAAGTATTTATTGAGATAAGCCATCTGCTCACAATGGTTCTATTTCCATAATCTGGGAAGCTGAACAAGCATACAACTCTGCAACCAACCCAAGCCCAGCTATGTAGCTAATATGTATCTGTTTTGTTTATGATTCAGTTAGTAACCATTTTTGTTTAATAACTTTATTATAATTATCTATAATTATAATGCATAATTGCTATTATTATAATCATTTATTTATTATATATTGAATTGTTTATATGTTCTTGGCCCTCTAGATGGTTCTAAGAATGAAAGCGGACACTTGTAATTGAAATAACTTAGGGACATTTTCCTTGCTTTAGTTTCACAAAGCTATGGCTTCTTTTTTTACTTTTTTTATTGTATATTTTATTTATTACATTTCAAATGTTATCCTCTTTTCTAGTTTCCTCTCTGGAAACCCCCTATCCAAATCTCCCTACCCCTGCTTCTATTAGGGTGCTTCATCACCCACCCACCCACTCTTACCTCACCAACTTGGCATTCCCCTACACTGGGGCATCGAGCCTTCACAGGACCAAGGGCCTCTCTTCCCATTGATACCTAACAAGGCCATCCTCTGCTACATATGCAGCTGAAGCCATGGGTCCCTCCATGTGTACTCTTTGGTTGGTGGTTTAGTCCCTGGAGCTCT